>NW_026015979.1:0-42617 GCF_020379485.1 Brassica napus | reverse complement strand
CAGGATGAATCACTTTGTGAGGCTTGATTTGACGACATAAAGTGGTGGAGAATCCAGGAAAGAACTTGAATAACCCTCTTAGGAGTTGGCAAGAAGAAGTTATCCCACTTTCAAATCATGTGATTCCAGTTTCCAGTTTGGGAATAGCACAGTTTCTTCGTCGTTCCAATCAAACCAGGATGAATCACTTTGTGAGAGCTTGATTGATACATAAAGTGGTGGAGAATCACCAGGAAGTTGAATAAATCTCATAGTGTTGGCAAGAAGAAGTTATCCCACTTTCAAATCAGGGATTCCAGTTTCCCAGTTGGGAATAGCACATCTTCTTCGTCGTTTCCAATCAAACCAGGATGAATCACTTTGTGAGAAGCTTGATTGGATACATAAAGTTGTGAGAATCACCAGGAAGTTGAATAAATCTCATAGAGTTGGGATGAAGAAGTTATCCCACTTTCAAATCAGGTGATTCCAGTTTCCAGTTTGGGAATAGCACAGCTTCTCGTCGTTCCAATAAACAAGGATGAATCACTTTTTGAGAAGCTGAATTGGATACTAAAGTGGTGGAGAATCACAGGAAGTGAATAAACCTCATAGGAGTTGGCAAGAAGAAGTTATCCCACTTTCAAATCAGTGATTCCAGTTTCCCTGTTTGGGAATAGCACAGCTTCTTCGTCGTTCCAATCAAACCAGGATGAATCACTTTGTGAGAAGCTTGATTTGAATACATAAAGTGGTGGAGAATCACCAGGAAGTTGAATAAATCTCATAGGAGTTGGCAAGAAGAAGTTATCCCCACTTTCAAATCAGGTGATTCCAGTTTCCATTTGGGAATAGCACAGCTTCTTCGTCGTTCCAATCAAACCAGGATGAATCACTTTGTGAGAAGCTTGATTTGAATACATAAAGTGGTGGAGAATCACCAGGAAGTTGAAAAAAACTCATAGGAGTTGGGCAAGAAGAAGTTATCCCACTTTCAAATCAGGTGATTCCAGATTCCCAGTTTGGGAATAGCACAGCTTCTCGTCGTTCCAATCAAAAGGATGAATCACTTTGTGAGAAGCTTGATTTGGATACATAAAGTGGTGGAGAATCACCGGAACTTGAATAAACCTCATAGGAGTTGGCAAGAAGAAGTTATCCCACTTTCAAATCATGTGATTCCAGTTTCCCAGTTTGGGAATAGCACAGCTTCTTCGTCGTTCCAATCAAACCAGGATGAATCACTTGTGAGAAGCTTGATTTGAATACATAAAGTGGTGGAGAATCACCAGGAACTTGAATAACCTCATAGGAGTTGGCAAGAAGAAGAAGTTATCCACTTTCAAATCAGGTGATTCCAGTTTCCCAGTTTGGGAATAGCACAGCTTCTTCGTCGTTCCAATCAAACCAGGATGAATCACTTTGTGAGAAGCTTGATTTGATACATAAAGTGGTGGAGAATCACCAGGAAGTTGAATAAATCTCATAGGAGTTGGCAAGAAGAAGTTATCCCACTTTCAAATCATGTGATTCCAGTTTCCCAGTTTGGAATAGCACAGCTCTTCGTCGTTCCAATCAAACCAGGATGAATCACTTTGTGAGAAGCTTGATTTGGATACATAAAGTGTGGAGAGAATCACCAGGAAGTTGAATAAACCTCATAGGAGTGGCAAGAAGAGAAGAAGTTATCCCACTTTCAAATCATGTGATTCCAGATTTTGGGAATAGCACAGCTTCTTCGTCGTTCCAATCAAACCAGGATGAATCACTTTGTGAGAAGCTGATTTGGATACATAAGTGGTGGAGGAATCACCAGGAACTTGTAAAATAAACCTCATAGGAGTTGGAAGAAGAAGTTATCCCACTTTCAAATCATGGTGATTCTAGTTTCCCAGTTTGGGAATAGCACAGCTTCTTCGTCGTTCCAATCAAACCAGGATGAATCACTTTGTGAGAAGCTTGATTTGGATACTAAAGTGGTGGAGAATCACCAGGAACTGAATAAACCTCATAGGAGTTGGCAAGAAGAAGTTATCCCACTTTCAAATCATGTGATTCCAGTTTCCCTGTTTGGGAATAGCACAGGTTCTTCGTCGTTCCAATCAAACCAGGATGAATCACTTTGTGAGAAGCTTGATTTGAATACATAAAGTGATGGAGAATCACCAGGAACTTGAATAAACCTCATAGGAGTTGGCAAGAAGAAGTTATCCCACTTTCAAATCATGTGATTCCAGATTCCCAGTTGGGAATAGCACAGCTTCTTCGTCGTTCCAATCAAACCAGGATGAATCACTTTGTGAGAAGCTTGATTTGAATACATAAAGTGGTGGAGAATCACCAGGAACTTGAATAAACCTCATAGGAGTTGGCAAGAAGAAGTTATCCCACTTTCAAATCATGTGATTCCAGATTCCCAGTTTGGGAATAGCACATCTTCTTCGTCGTTCCAATCAAACCAGGATGAATCACTTTGTCAGAAGCTTGATTTCGATACATAAAGTGGTGGAGAATCACCATGAAGTTGAATAAATCTCATAGGAGTTGGGATGAAGAAGTTATCCCACTTTCAATTAAGGTGATTCCAGTTTCCCAGTTTGGGAATAGCACAGCTTCTTCGTCGTTCCAATCAAACAGGATGAATCACTTTGTGAGAAGCTTGATTTGGATACATAAAGGTGGTGGAGAATCACCAGGAACTTGAATAAACCTCATAGGAGTTGGAAGAAGAAGTTATCCCACTTTCAAATCATGTGATTCCAGTTCCCAGTTTGGGAATAGCACAGCTTCTTCGTCGTTCCAATCAAACCAGGATGAATCACTTTGGAGAAGCTTGATTTGATACATAAAGTGGTGGAGAATCACCAGGAGTTGAATAAATCTCATAGGAGTTGTTGGGATGAAGAAGTTATCCCACTTTCAAATCATGTGATTCCAGTTTCCCAGTTTGGGAATAGCACAGCTTCTTCGTCGTTCCAATCAAACAAGGATGAATCACTTTGTGAGAATCTTGATTTGGATACATAAAGTGGTGGAGAATCACCAGGAACTTGAATAAACCTCATAGGAGTTGGCAAGAAGAAGTTATCCCACTTTCAAATCATGTGATTCCAGTTTCCCTGTTTGGGAATAGCACAGTTTCTTCGTCGTTCCAATCAAACCAGGATGAATCACTTTGTGAGAAGCTTGATTTGAATACATAAAGTGGTGGAGAATCACCAGGAACTTGAATAAACCTCATAGGAGTTGGCAGAAGAAGTTATCCCACTTTCAAATCATGTGATTCCAGTTCCCAGTTTGGGAATAGCACAGCTTCTTCGTCGTTCCAATCAAACCAGGATGAATCACTTGTCAGAAGCTTGATTTGGATACATAAAGTGGTGGAGAATCACCAGGAACTTGAATAAACCTCATAGGAATTGGCAAGAAGAAGTTATCCCACTTTCAAATCATGTGATTCCAGATTCCCAGTTTGGGAATAGCACATCTTCTTCGTCGTTCCAATCAAACCAGGATGAATCACTTTGTCAGAAGCTTGATTTCGATACATAAAGTGGTGGAGAATCACCATGAAGTTGAATAAATCTCATAGGAGTTGGGATGAAGAAGTTATCCCACTTTCAATTAAGGTGATTCCAGATTCCCAGTTTGGGAATAGCACAGCTTCTTCGTCGTTCCAATCAAACAAGGATGAATCACTTTGTGAGAAGCTTGATTTGATACATAAAGTGGTGGAGAATCACCAGGAACTTGAATAAACCTCATAGGAGTTGGCAAGAAGAAGTTATCCCACTTTCAAATCATGTGATTCCAGTTTCCCTGTTTGGGAATAGCACAGCTTCTTCGTCGTTCCAATCAAACCAGGATGAATCACTTTGTGAGAAGCTTGATTTGATACATAAAGTGGTGGAGAATCACCAGGAACTTGAATAAACCTCATAGGAGTTGGCAAGAAGAAGTTATCCCACTTTCAAATCATGTGATTCCAGTTTCCCAGTTTGGGAATAGCACAGCTTCTTCGTCGTTCCAATCAAACCAGGATGAATCACTTTGTGAGAAGCTTGATTTGGATACATAAAGTGGTGGAGAATCACCAGGAACTTGAATAAACCTCATAGGAGTTGGCAAGAAGAAGTTATCCCACTTTCAAATCATGTGATTCCAGTTCCCAGTTTGGGAATAGCACAGCTTCTTCGTCGTTCCAATCAAACCAGGATGAATCACTTTGTGAGAAGCTTGATTTGAATACATAAAGTGGTGGAGAATCACCAGGAACTTGAATAAACCTCATAGGAGTTGGCAAGAAGAAGTTATCCCACTTTCAAATCATGTGATTCCAGTTTCCCAGTTTGGGAATAGCACAGCTTCTTCGTCGTTCCAATCAAACCAGGATGAATCACTTTGTGAGAAGCTTGATTTGGATACATAAAGTGGTGGAGAATCACCAGGAACTTGAATAAACCTCATAGGAGTTGGCAAGAAGAAGTTATCCCACTTTCAAATCATGTGATTCCAGTTTCCCAGTTTGGGAATAGCACAGCTTCTTCGTCGTTCCAATCAAACCAGGATGAATCACTTTGTGAGAAGCTTGATTTGAATACATAAAGTGGTGGAGAATCACCAGGAACTTGAATAAACCTCATAGGAGTTGGCAAGAAGAAGTTATCCCACTTTCAAATCATGTGATTCCAGATTCCCAGTTTGGGAATAGCACAGCTTCTTCGTCGTTCCAATCAAACCAGGATGAATCACTTTGTGAGAAGCTTGATTTGGATACATAAAGTGGTGGAGAATCACCAGGAACTTGAATAAACCTCATAGGAGTTGGCAAGAAGAAGTTATCCCACTTTCAAATCATGTGATTCCAGTTTCCCAGTTTGGGAATAGCACAGCTTCTTCGTCGTTCCAATCAAACCAGGATGAATCACTTTGTGAGAAGCTTGATTTGGATACATAAAGTGGTGGAGAATCACCAGGAACTTGAATAAACCTCATAGGAGTTGGCAAGAAGAAGTTATCCCACTTTCAAATCATGTGATTCCAGTTTCCCAGTTTGGGAATAGCACAGCTTCTTCGTCGTTCCAATCAAACCAGGATGAATCACTTTGTGAGAAGCTTGATTTGAATACATAAAGTGGTGGAGAATCACCAGGAACTTGAATAAACCTCATAGGAGTTGGCAAGAAGAAGTTATCCCACTTTCAAATCATGTGATTCCAGTTTCCCAGTTTGGGAATAGCACAGCTTCTTCGTCGTTCCAATCAAACCAGGATGAATCACTTTGTGAGAAGCTTGATTTGGATACATAAAGTGGTGGAGAATCACCAGGAACTTGAATAAACCTCATAGGAGTTGGCAAGAAGAAGTTATCCCACTTTCAAATCATGTGATTCCAGTTTCCCAGTTTGGGAATAGCACAGCTTCTTCGTCGTTCCAATCAAACCAGGATGAATCACTTTGTGAGAAGCTTGATTTGAATACATAAAGTGGTGGAGAATCACCAGGAACTTGAATAAACCTCATAGGAGTTGGCAAGAAGAAGTTATCCCACTTTCAAATCATGTGATTCCAGTTTCCAGTTTGGGAATAGCACAGCTTCTTCGTCGTTCCAATCAAACCAGGATGAATCACTTTGTGAGAAGCTTGATTTGATACATAAAGTGGTGGAGAATCACCAGGAACTTGAATAAACCTCATAGGAGTTGGCAAGAAGAAGTTATCCCACTTTCAAATCATGTGATTCCAGTTTCCCAGTTTGGGAATAGCACAGCTTCTTCGTCGTTCCAATCAAACCAGGATGAATCACTTTGTGAGAAGCTTGATTTGAATACATAAAGTGGTGGAGAATCACCAGGAACTTGAATAAACCTCATAGGAGTTGGCAAGAAGAAGTTATCCCACTTTCAAATCATGTGATTCCAGTTTCCCAGTTTGGGAATAGCACAGCTTCTTCGTCGTTCCAATCAAACCAGGATGAATCACTTTGTGAGAAGCTTGATTTGGATACATAAAGTGGTGGAGAATCACCAGGAACTTGAATAAACCTCATAGGAGTTGGCAAGAAGAAGTTATCCCACTTTCAAATCATGTGATTCCAGTTTCCCAGTTTGGGAATAGCACAACGTCTTCGTCGTTCCAATCAAACAAGGATGAATCACTTTGTGAGAAGCTTGATTTGGATACATAAAGTGGTGGAGAATCACCAGGAAGTTGAATAAACCTCATAGGAGTTGGCAAGAAGAAGTTATCCCACTTTCAAATCATGTGATTCCAGTTTCCCAGTTTGGGAATAGCACAGCTTCTTCGTCGTTCCAATCAAACCAGGATGAATCACTTTGTGAGAAGCTTGATTTGAATACATAAAGTGGTGGAGAATCACCAGGAACTTGAATAAACCTCATAGGAGTTGGCAAGAAGAAGTTATCCCACTTTCAAATCATGTGATTCCAGTTTCCCAGTTTGGGAATAGCACAGCTTCTTCGTCGTTCCAATCAAACCAGGATGAATCACTTTGTGAGAAGCTTGATTTGAATACATAAAGTGGTGGAGAATCACCAGGAACTTGAATAAACCTCATAGGAGTTGGCAAGAAGAAGTTATCCCACTTTCAAATCATGTGATTCCAGTTTCCCAGTTTGGGAATAGCACAGCTTCTTCGTCGTTCCAATCAAACCAGGATGAATCACTTTGTGAGAAGCTTGATTTGAATACATAAAGTGGTGGAGAATCACCAGGAACTTGAATAAACCTCATAGGAGTTGGCAAGAAGAAGTTATCCCACTTTCAAATCATGTGATTCCAGTTTCCCAGTTTGGGAATAGCACAGCTTCTTCGTCGTTCCAATCAAACCAGGATGAATCACTTTGTGAGAAGCTTGATTTGAATACATAAAGTGGTGGAGAATCACCAGGAACTTGAATAAACCTCATAGGAGTTGGCAAGAAGAAGTTATCCCACTTTCAAATCATGTGATTCCAGTTTCCCAGTTTGGGAATAGCACAGCTTCTTCGTCGTTCCAATCAAACCAGGATGAATCACTTTGTGAGAAGCTTGATTTGATACATAAAGTGGTGGAGAATCACCAGGAACTTGAATAAACCTCATAGGAGTTGGGATGAAGAAGTTATCCCACTTTCAAATCATGTGATTCCAGTTTCCCAGTTTGGGAATAGCACAGCTTCTTCGTCGTTCCAATCAAACCAGGATGAATCACTTTGTGAGAAGCTTGATTTGGATACATAAAGTGGTGGAGAATCACCAGGAACTTGAATAAACCTCATAGGAGTTGGCAAGAAGAAGTTATCCCACTTTCAAATCATGTGATTCCAGTTTCCCAGTTTGGGAATAGCACAGCTTCTTCGTCGTTCCAATCAAACCAGGATGAATCACTTTGTGAGAAGCTTGATTTGGATACATAAAGTGGTGGAGAATCACCAGGAACTTGAATAAACCTCATAGGAGTTGGCAAGAAGAAGTTATCCCACTTTCAAATCATGTGATTCCAGTTTCCCAGTTTGGGAATAGCACAGCTTCTTCGTCGTTCCAATCAAACCAGGATGAATCACTTTGTGAGAAGCTTGATTTGAATACATAAAGTGGTGGAGAATCACCAGGAACTTGAATAAACCTCATAGGAGTTGGCAAGAAGAAGTTATCCCACTTTCAAATCATGTGATTCCAGTTTCCCAGTTTGGGAATAGCACAGCTTCTTCGTCGTTCCAATCAAACCAGGATGAATCACTTTGTGAGAAGCTTGATTTGGATACATAAAGTGGTGGAGAATCACCAGGAACTTGAATAAACCTCATAGGAGTTGGCAAGAAGAAGTTATCCCACTTTCAAATCATGTGATTCCAGTTTCCCAGTTTGGGAATAGCACAGCTTCTTCGTCGTTCCAATCAAACCAGGATGAATCACTTTGTGAGAAGCTTGATTTGAATACATAAAGTGGTGGAGAATCACCAGGAACTTGAATAAACCTCATAGGAGTTGGCAAGAAGAAGTTATCCCACTTTCAAATCATGTGATTCCAGTTTCCCAGTTTGGGAATAGCACAGCTTCTTCGTCGTTCCAATCAAACCAGGATGAATCACTTTGTGAGAAGCTTGATTTGAATACATAAAGTGGTGGAGAATCACCAGGAACTTGAATAAACCTCATAGGAGTTGGCAAGAAGAAGTTATCCCACTTTCAAATCATGTGATTCCAGTTTCCCAGTTTGGGAATAGCACAGCTTCTTCGTCGTTCCAATCAAACCAGGATGAATCACTTTGTGAGAAGCTTGATTTGAATACATAAAGTGGTGGAGAATCACCAGGAACTTGAATAAACCTCATAGGAGTTGGCAAGAAGAAGTTATCCCACTTTCAAATCATGTGATTCCAGTTTCCCAGTTTGGGAATAGCACAGCTTCTTCGTCGTTCCAATCAAACCAGGATGAATCACTTTGTGAGAAGCTTGATTTGGATACATAAAGTGGTGGAGAATCACCAGGAACTTGAATAAACCTCATAGGAGTTGGCAAGAAGAAGTTATCCCACTTTCAAATCATGTGATTCCAGTTTCCCAGTTTGGGAATAGCACAGCTTCTTCGTCGTTCCAATCAAACCAGGATGAATCACTTTGTGAGAAGCTTGATTTGGATACATAAAGTGGTGGAGAATCACCAGGAACTTGAATAAACCTCATAGGAGTTGGCAAGAAGAAGTTATCCCACTTTCAAATCATGTGATTCCAGTTTCCCAGTTTGGGAATAGCACAGCTTCTTCGTCGTTCCAATCAAACCAGGATGAATCACTTTGTGAGAAGCTTGATTTGGATACATAAAGTGGTGGAGAATCACCAGGAACTTGAATAAACCTCATAGGAGTTGGCAAGAAGAAGTTATCCCACTTTCAAATCATGTGATTCCAGTTTCCCAGTTTGGGAATAGCACAGCTTCTTCGTCGTTCCAATCAAACCAGGATGAATCACTTTGTGAGAAGCTTGATTTGAATACATAAAGTGGTGGAGAATCACCAGGAACTTGAATAAACCTCATAGGAGTTGGCAAGAAGAAGTTATCCCACTTTCAAATCATGTGATTCCAGTTTCCCAGTTTGGGAATAGCACAGCTTCTTCGTCGTTCCAATCAAACCAGGATGAATCACTTTGTGAGAAGCTTGATTTGAATACATAAAGTGGTGGAGAATCACCAGGAACTTGAATAAACCTCATAGGAGTTGGCAAGAAGAAGTTATCCCACTTTCAAATCATGTGATTCCAGTTTCCCAGTTTGGGAATAGCACAGCTTCTTCGTCGTTCCAATCAAACCAGGATGAATCACTTTGTGAGAAGCTTGATTTGAATACATAAAGTGGTGGAGAATCACCAGGAACTTGAATAAACCTCATAGGAGTTGGCAAGAAGAAGTTATCCCACTTTCAAATCATGTGATTCCAGTTTCCCAGTTTGGGAATAGCACAGCTTCTTCGTCGTTCCAATCAAACCAGGATGAATCACTTTGTGAGAAGCTTGATTTGGATACATAAAGTGGTGGAGAATCACCAGGAACTTGAATAAACCTCATAGGAGTTGGGATGAAGAAGTTATCCCACTTTCAAATCATGTGATTCCAGTTTCCCAGTTTGGGAATAGCACAGCTTCTTCGTCGTTCCAATCAAACCAGGATGAATCACTTTGTGAGAAGCTTGATTTGGATACATAAAGTGGTGGAGAATCACCAGGAACTTGAATAAACCTCATAGGAGTTGGGAAGAAGAAGTTATCCCACTTTCAAATCATGTGATTCCAGTTTCCCAGTTTGGGAATAGCACAGCTTCTTCGTCGTTCCAATCAAACCAGGATGAATCACTTTGTGAGAAGCTTGATTTGGATACATAAAGTGGTGGAGAATCACCAGGAACTTGAATAAACCTCATAGGAGTTGGCAAGAAGAAGTTATCCCACTTTCAAATCATGTGATTCCAGTTTCCCAGTTTGGGAATAGCACAGCTTCTTCGTCGTTCCAATCAAACCAGGATGAATCACTTTGTGAGAAGCTTGATTTGAATACATAAAGTGGTGGAGAATCACCAGGAACTTGAATAAACCTCATAGGAGTTGGCAAGAAGAAGTTATCCCACTTTCAAATCATGTGATTCCAGTTTCCCAGTTTGGGAATAGCACAGCTTCTTCGTCGTTCCAATCAAACCAGGATGAATCACTTTGTGAGAAGCTTGATTTGAATACATAAAGTGGTGGAGAATCACCAGGAACTTGAATAAACCTCATAGGAGTTGGCAAGAAGAAGTTATCCCACTTTCAAATCATGTGATTCCAGTTTCCCAGTTTGGGAATAGCACAGCTTCTTCGTCGTTCCAATCAAACCAGGATGAATCACTTTGTGAGAAGCTTGATTTGAATACATAAAGTGGTGGAGAATCACCAGGAACTTGAATAAACCTCATAGGAGTTGGCAAGAAGAAGTTATCCCACTTTCAAATCATGTGATTCCAGATTCCCAGTTTGGGAATAGCACAGCTTCTTCGTCGTTCCAATCAAACCAGGATGAATCACTTTGTGAGAAGCTTGATTTGGATACATAAAGTGGTGGAGAATCACCAGGAACTTGAATAAACCTCATAGGAGTTGGCAAGAAGAAGTTATCCCACTTTCAAATCATGTGATTCCAGTTTCCCAGTTTGGGAATAGCACAGCTTCTTCGTCGTTCCAATCAAACCAGGATGAATCACTTTGTGAGAAGCTTGATTTGAATACATAAAGTGGTGGAGAATCACCAGGAACTTGAATAAACCTCATAGGAGTTGGAAGAAGAAGTTATCCCACTTTCAAATCATGTGATTCCAGTTTCCCAGTTTGGGAATAGCACAGCTTCTTCGTCGTTCCAATCAAACCAGGATGAATCACTTTGTGAGAAGCTTGATTTGGATACATAAAGTGGTGGAGAATCACCAGGAACTTGAATAAACCTCATAGGAGTTGGCAAGAAGAAGTTATCCCACTTTCAAATCATGTGATTCCAGTTTCCCTGTTTGGGAATAGCACAGCTTCTTCGTCGTTCCAATCAAACCAGGATGAATCACTTTGTGAGAAGCTTGATTTGAATACATAAAGTGGTGGAGAATCACCAGGAACTTGAATAAACCTCATAGGAGTTGGCAAGAAGAAGTTATCCCACTTTCAAATCATGTGATTCCAGTTTCCCAGTTTGGGAATAGCACAGCTTCTTCGTCGTTCCAATCAAACCAGGATGAATCACTTTGTGAGAAGCTTGATTTGAATACATAAAGTGGTGGAGAATCACCAGGAACTTGAATAAACCTCATAGGAGTTGGCAAGAAGAAGTTATCCCACTTTCAAATCATGTGATTCCAGTTTCCCAGTTTGGGAATAGCACAGCTTCTTCGTCGTTCCAATCAAACCAGGATGAATCACTTTGTGAGAAGCTTGATTTGAATACATAAAGTGGTGGAGAATCACCAGGAACTTGAATAAACCTCATAGGAGTTGGCAAGAAGAAGTTATCCCACTTTCAAATCATGTGATTCCAGTTTCCCAGTTTGGGAATAGCACAGCTTCTTCGTCGTTCCAATCAAACCAGGATGAATCACTTTGTGAGAAGCTTGATTTGGATACATAAAGTGGTGGAGAATCACCAGGAACTTGAATAAACCTCATAGGAGTTGGGAAGAAGAAGTTATCCCACTTTCAAATCATGTGATTCCAGTTTCCCAGTTTGGGAATAGCACAGCTTCTTCGTCGTTCCAATCAAACCAGGATGAATCACTTTGTGAGAAGCTTGATTTGGATACATAAAGTGGTGGAGAATCACCAGGAACTTGAATAAACCTCATAGGAGTTGGCAAGAAGAAGTTATCCCACTTTCAAATCATGTGATTCCAGTTTCCCAGTTTGGGAATAGCACAGCTTCTTCGTCGTTCCAATCAAACCAGGATGAATCACTTTGTGAGAAGCTTGATTTGAATACATAAAGTGGTGGAGAATCACCAGGAACTTGAATAAACCTCATAGGAGTTGGCAAGAAGAAGTTATCCCACTTTCAAATCATGTGATTCCAGTTTCCCAGTTTGGGAATAGCACAGCTTCTTCGTCGTTCCAATCAAACCAGGATGAATCACTTTGTGAGAAGCTTGATTTGAATACATAAAGTGGTGGAGAATCACCAGGAACTTGAATAAACCTCATAGGAGTTGGCAAGAAGAAGTTATCCCACTTTCAAATCATGTGATTCCAGTTTCCCAGTTTGGGAATAGCACAGCTTCTTCGTCGTTCCAATCAAACCAGGATGAATCACTTTGTGAGAAGCTTGATTTGAATACATAAAGTGGTGGAGAATCACCAGGAACTTGAATAAACCTCATAGGAGTTGGCAAGAAGAAGTTATCCCACTTTCAAATCATGTGATTCCAGTTTCCCAGTTTGGGAATAGCACAGCTTCTTCGTCGTTCCAATCAAACCAGGATGAATCACTTTGTGAGAAGCTTGATTTGGATACATAAAGTGGTGGAGAATCACCAGGAACTTGAATAAACCTCATAGGAGTTGGCAAGAAGAAGTTATCCCACTTTCAAATCATGTGATTCCAGTTTCCCAGTTTGGGAATAGCACAGCTTCTTCGTCGTTCCAATCAAACCAGGATGAATCACTTTGTGAGAAGCTTGATTTGGATACATAAAGTGGTGGAGAATCACCAGGAACTTGAATAAACCTCATAGGAGTTGGCAAGAAGAAGTTATCCCACTTTCAAATCATGTGATTCCAGTTTCCCAGTTTGGGAATAGCACAGCTTCTTCGTCGTTCCAATCAAACCAGGATGAATCACTTTGTGAGAAGCTTGATTTGAATACATAAAGTGGTGGAGAATCACCAGGAACTTGAATAAACCTCATAGGAGTTGGCAAGAAGAAGTTATCCCACTTTCAAATCATGTGATTCCAGTTTCCCAGTTTGGGAATAGCACAGCTTCTTCGTCGTTCCAATCAAACCAGGATGAATCACTTTGTGAGAAGCTTGATTTGGATACATAAAGTGGTGGAGAATCACCAGGAACTTGAATAAACCTCATAGGAGTTGGCAAGAAGAAGTTATCCCACTTTCAAATCATGTGATTCCAGTTTCCCAGTTTGGGAATAGCACAGCTTCTTCGTCGTTCCAATCAAACCAGGATGAATCACTTTGTGAGAAGCTTGATTTGAATACATAAAGTGGTGGAGAATCACCAGGAACTTGAATAAACCTCATAGGAGTTGGCAAGAAGAAGTTATCCCACTTTCAAATCATGTGATTCCAGTTTCCCAGTTTGGGAATAGCACAGCTTCTTCGTCGTTCCAATCAAACCAGGATGAATCACTTTGTGAGAAGCTTGATTTGAATACATAAAGTGGTGGAGAATCACCAGGAACTTGAATAAACCTCATAGGAGTTGGCAAGAAGAAGTTATCCCACTTTCAAATCATGTGATTCCAGTTTCCCAGTTTGGGAATAGCACAGCTTCTTCGTCGTTCCAATCAAACCAGGATGAATCACTTTGTGAGAAGCTTGATTTGGATACATAAAGTGGTGGAGAATCACCAGGAACTTGAATAAACCTCATAGGAGTTGGCAAGAAGAAGTTATCCCACTTTCAAATCATGTGATTCCAGTTTCCCAGTTTGGGAATAGCACAGCTTCTTCGTCGTTCCAATCAAACCAGGATGAATCACTTTGTGAGAAGCTTGATTTGATACATAAAGTGGTGGAGAATCACCAGGAACTTGAATAAACCTCATAGGAGTTGGCAAGAAGAAGTTATCCCACTTTCAAATCATGTGATTCCAGTTTCCCAGTTTGGGAATAGCACAGCTTCTTCGTCGTTCCAATCAAACCAGGATGAATCACTTTGTGAGAAGCTTGATTTGAATACATAAAGTGGTGGAGAATCACCAGGAACTTGAATAAACCTCATAGGAGTTGGCAAGAAGAAGTTATCCCACTTTCAAATCATGTGATTCCAGTTTCCCAGTTTGGGAATAGCACAGCTTCTTCGTCGTTCCAATCAAACCAGGATGAATCACTTTGTGAGAAGCTTGATTTGAATACATAAAGTGGTGGAGAATCACCAGGAACTTGAATAAACCTCATAGGAGTTGGCAAGAAGAAGTTATCCCACTTTCAAATCATGTGATTCCAGTTTCCCAGTTTGGGAATAGCACAGCTTCTTCGTCGTTCCAATCAAACCAGGATGAATCACTTTGTGAGAAGCTTGATTTGAATACATAAAGTGGTGGAGAATCACCAGGAACTTGAATAAACCTCATAGGAGTTGGCAAGAAGAAGTTATCCCACTTTCAAATCATGTGATTCCAGTTTCCCAGTTTGGGAATAGCACAGCTTCTTCGTCGTTCCAATCAAACCAGGATGAATCACTTTGTGAGAAGCTTGATTTGAATACATAAAGTGGTGGAGAATCACCAGGAACTTGAATAAACCTCATAGGAGTTGGCAAGAAGAAGTTATCCCACTTTCAAATCATGTGATTCCAGTTTCCCAGTTTGGGAATAGCACAGCTTCTTCGTCGTTCCAATCAAACCAGGATGAATCACTTTGTGAGAAGCTTGATTTGAATACATAAAGTGGTGGAGAATCACCAGGAACTTGAATAAACCTCATAGGAGTTGGCAAGAAGAAGTTATCCCACTTTCAAATCATGTGATTCCAGTTTCCCAGTTTGGGAATAGCACAGCTTCTTCGTCGTTCCAATCAAACCAGGATGAATCACTTTGTGAGAAGCTTGATTTGAATACATAAAGTGGTGGAGAATCACCAGGAACTTGAATAAACCTCATAGGAGTTGGCAAGAAGAAGTTATCCCACTTTCAAATCATGTGATTCCAGTTTCCCAGTTTGGGAATAGCACAGCTTCTTCGTCGTTCCAATCAAACCAGGATGAATCACTTTGTGAGAAGCTTGATTTGAATACATAAAGTGGTGGAGAATCACCAGGAACTTGAATAAACCTCATAGGAGTTGGCAAGAAGAAGTTATCCCACTTTCAAATCATGTGATTCCAGTTTCCCAGTTTGGGAATAGCACAGCTTCTTCGTCGTTCCAATCAAACCAGGATGAATCACTTTGTGAGAAGCTTGATTTGAATACATAAAGTGGTGGAGAATCACCAGGAACTTGAATAAACCTCATAGGAGTTGGCAAGAAGAAGTTATCCCACTTTCAAATCATGTGATTCCAGTTTCCCAGTTTGGGAATAGCACAGCTTCTTCGTCGTTCCAATCAAACCAGGATGAATCACTTTGTGAGAAGCTTGATTTGAATACATAAAGTGGTGGAGAATCACCAGGAACTTGAATAAACCTCATAGGAGTTGGCAAGAAGAAGTTATCCCACTTTCAAATCATGTGATTCCAGTTTCCCAGTTTGGGAATAGCACAGCTTCTTCGTCGTTCCAATCAAACCAGGATGAATCACTTTGTGAGAAGCTTGATTTGAATACATAAAGTGGTGGAGAATCACCAGGAACTTGAATAAACCTCATAGGAGTTGGCAAGAAGAAGTTATCCCACTTTCAAATCATGTGATTCCAGATTCCCAGTTTGGGAATAGCACAGCTTCTTCGTCGTTCCAATCAAACCAGGATGAATCACTTTGTGAGAAGCTTGATTTGATACATAAAGTGGTGGAGAATCACCAGGAACTTGAATAAACCTCATAGGAGTTGGCAAGAAGAAGTTATCCCACTTTCAAATCATGTGATTCCAGTTTCCCAGTTTGGGAATAGCACAGCTTCTTCGTCGTTCCAATCAAACCAGGATGAATCACTTTGTGAGAAGCTTGATTTGGATACATAAAGTGGTGGAGAATCACCAGGAACTTGAATAAACCTCATAGGAGTTGGGAAGAAGAAGTTATCCCACTTTCAAATCATGTGATTCCAGTTTCCCAGTTTGGGAATAGCACAGCTTCTTCGTCGTTCCAATCAAACCAGGATGAATCACTTTGTGAGAAGCTTGATTTGGATACATAAAGTGGTGGAGAATCACCAGGAACTTGAATAAACCTCATAGGAGTTGGCAAGAAGAAGTTATCCCACTTTCAAATCATGTGATTCCAGTTTCCCTGTTTGGGAATAGCACAGCTTCTTCGTCGTTCCAATCAAACCAGGATGAATCACTTTGTGAGAAGCTTGATTTGAATACATAAAGTGGTGGAGAATCACCAGGAACTTGAATAAACCTCATAGGAGTTGGCAAGAAGAAGTTATCCCACTTTCAAATCATGTGATTCCAGTTTCCCAGTTTGGGAATAGCACAGCTTCTTCGTCGTTCCAATCAAACCAGGATGAATCACTTTGTGAGAAGCTTGATTTGAATACATAAAGTGGTGGAGAATCACCAGGAACTTGAATAAACCTCATAGGAGTTGGCAAGAAGAAGTTATCCCACTTTCAAATCATGTGATTCCAGTTTCCCAGTTTGGGAATAGCACAGCTTCTTCGTCGTTCCAATCAAACCAGGATGAATCACTTTGTGAGAAGCTTGATTTGATACATAAAGTGGTGGAGAATCACCAGGAACTTGAATAAACCTCATAGGAGTTGGCAAGAAGAAGTTATCCCACTTTCAAATCATGTGATTCCAGTTTCCCAGTTTGGGAATAGCACAGCTTCTTCGTCGTTCCAATCAAACCAGGATGAATCACTTTGTGAGAAGCTTGATTTGAATACATAAAGTGGTGGAGAATCACCAGGAACTTGAATAAACCTCATAGGAGTTGGCAAGAAGAAGTTATCCCACTTTCAAATCATGTGATTCCAGTTTCCCAGTTTGGGAATAGCACAGCTTCTTCGTCGTTCCAATCAAACCAGGATGAATCACTTTGTGAGAAGCTTGATTTGAATACATAAAGTGGTGGAGAATCACCAGGAACTTGAATAAACCTCATAGGAGTTGGCAAGAAGAAGTTATCCCACTTTCAAATCATGTGATTCCAGTTTCCCAGTTTGGGAATAGCACAGCTTCTTCGTCGTTCCAATCAAACCAGGATGAATCACTTTGTGAGAAGCTTGATTTGAATACATAAAGTGGTGGAGAATCACCAGGAACTTGAATAAACCTCATAGGAGTTGGCAAGAAGAAGTTATCCCACTTTCAAATCATGTGATTCCAGTTTCCCAGTTTGGGAATAGCACAGCTTCTTCGTCGTTCCAATCAAACCAGGATGAATCACTTTGTGAGAAGCTTGATTTGAATACATAAAGTGGTGGAGAATCACCAGGAACTTGAATAAACCTCATAGGAGTTGGCAAGAAGAAGTTATCCCACTTTCAAATCATGTGATTCCAGTTTCCCAGTTTGGGAATAGCACAGCTTCTTCGTCGTTCCAATCAAACCAGGATGAATCACTTTGTGAGAAGCTTGATTTGAATACATAAAGTGGTGGAGAATCACCAGGAACTTGAATAAACCTCATAGGAGTTGGCAAGAAGAAGTTATCCCACTTTCAAATCATGTGATTCCAGTTTCCCAGTTTGGGAATAGCACAGCTTCTTCGTCGTTCCAATCAAACCAGGATGAATCACTTTGTGAGAAGCTTGATTTGAATACATAAAGTGGTGGAGAATCACCAGGAACTTGAATAAACCTCATAGGAGTTGGCAAGAAGAAGTTATCCCACTTTCAAATCATGTGATTCCAGTTTCCCAGTTTGGGAATAGCACAGCTTCTTCGTCGTTCCAATCAAACCAGGATGAATCACTTTGTGAGAAGCTTGATTTGAATACATAAAGTGGTGGAGAATCACCAGGAACTTGAATAAACCTCATAGGAGTTGGCAAGAAGAAGTTATCCCACTTTCAAATCATGTGATTCCAGTTTCCCAGTTTGGGAATAGCACAGCTTCTTCGTCGTTCCAATCAAACCAGGATGAATCACTTTGTGAGAAGCTTGATTTGAATACATAAAGTGGTGGAGAATCACCAGGAACTTGAATAAACCTCATAGGAGTTGGCAAGAAGAAGTTATCCCACTTTCAAATCATGTGATTCCAGTTTCCCAGTTTGGGAATAGCACAGCTTCTTCGTCGTTCCAATCAAACCAGGATGAATCACTTTGTGAGAAGCTTGATTTGAATACATAAAGTGGTGGAGAATCACCAGGAACTTGAATAAACCTCATAGGAGTTGGGAAGAAGAAGTTATCCCACTTTCAAATCATGTGATTCCAGTTTCCCAGTTTGGGAATAGCACAGCTTCTTCGTCGTTCCAATCAAACCAGGATGAATCACTTTGTGAGAAGCTTGATTTGGATACATAAAGTGGTGGAGAATCACCAGGAACTTGAATAAACCTCATAGGAGTTGGCAAGAAGAAGTTATCCCACTTTCAAATCATGTGATTCCAGTTTCCCAGTTTGGGAATAGCACAGCTTCTTCGTCGTTCCAATCAAACCAGGATGAATCACTTTGTGAGAAGCTTGATTTGGATACATAAAGTGGTGGAGAATCACCAGGAACTTGAATAAACCTCATAGGAGTTGGCAAGAAGAAGTTATCCCACTTTCAAATCATGTGATTCCAGTTTCCCAGTTTGGGAATAGCACAGCTTCTTCGTCGTTCCAATCAAACCAGGATGAATCACTTTGTGAGAAGCTTGATTTGAATACATAAAGTGGTGGAGAATCACCAGGAACTTGAATAAACCTCATAGGAGTTGGCAAGAAGAAGTTATCCCACTTTCAAATCATGTGATTCCAGTTTCCCAGTTTGGGAATAGCACAGCTTCTTCGTCGTTCCAATCAAACCAGGATGAATCACTTTGTGAGAAGCTTGATTTGGATACATAAAGTGGTGGAGAATCACCAGGAACTTGAATAAACCTCATAGGAGTTGGCAAGAAGAAGTTATCCCACTTTCAAATCATGTGATTCCAGTTTCCCAGTTTGGGAATAGCACAGCTTCTTCGTCGTTCCAATCAAACCAGGATGAATCACTTTGTGAGAAGCTTGATTTGGATACATAAAGTGGTGGAGAATCACCAGGAACTTGAATAAACCTCATAGGAGTTGGCAAGAAGAAGTTATCCCACTTTCAAATCATGTGATTCCAGTTTCCCAGTTTGGGAATAGCACAGCTTCTTCGTCGTTCCAATCAAACCAGGATGAATCACTTTGTGAGAAGCTTGATTTGGATACATAAAGTGGTGGAGAATCACCAGGAACTTGAATAAACCTCATAGGAGTTGGCAAGAAGAAGTTATCCCACTTTCAAATCATGTGATTCCAGTTTCCCAGTTTGGGAATAGCACAGCTTCTTCGTCGTTCCAATCAAACCAGGATGAATCACTTTGTGAGAAGCTTGATTTGAATACATAAAGTGGTGGAGAATCACCAGGAACTTGAATAAACCTCATAGGAGTTGGCAAGAAGAAGTTATCCCACTTTCAAATCATGTGATTCCAGTTTCCCAGTTTGGGAATAGCACAGCTTCTTCGTCGTTCCAATCAAACCAGGATGAATCACTTTGTGAGAAGCTTGATTTGAATACATAAAGTGGTGGAGAATCACCAGGAACTTGAATAAACCTCATAGGAGTTGGCAAGAAGAAGTTATCCCACTTTCAAATCATGTGATTCCAGTTTCCCAGTTTGGGAATAGCACAGCTTCTTCGTCGTTCCAATCAAACCAGGATGAATCACTTTGTGAGAAGCTTGATTTGAATACATAAAGTGGTGGAGAATCACCAGGAACTTGAATAAACCTCATAGGAGTTGGCAAGAAGAAGTTATCCCACTTTCAAATCATGTGATTCCAGTTTCCCAGTTTGGGAATAGCACAGCTTCTTCGTCGTTCCAATCAAACCAGGATGAATCACTTTGTGAGAAGCTTGATTTGAATACATAAAGTGGTGGAGAATCACCAGGAACTTGAATAAACCTCATAGGAGTTGGCAAGAAGAAGTTATCCCACTTTCAAATCATGTGATTCCAGATTCCCAGTTTGGGAATAGCACAGCTTCTTCGTCGTTCCAATCAAACCAGGATGAATCACTTTGTGAGAAGCTTGATTTGATACATAAAGTGGTGGAGAATCACCAGGAACTTGAATAAACCTCATAGGAGTTGGCAAGAAGAAGTTATCCCACTTTCAAATCATGTGATTCCAGTTTCCCAGTTTGGGAATAGCACAGCTTCTTCGTCGTTCCAATCAAACCAGGATGAATCACTTTGTGAGAAGCTTGATTTGGATACATAAAGTGGTGGAGAATCACCAGGAACTTGAATAAACCTCATAGGAGTTGGCAAGAAGAAGTTATCCCACTTTCAAATCATGTGATTCCAGTTTCCCAGTTTGGGAATAGCACAGCTTCTTCGTCGTTCCAATCAAACCAGGATGAATCACTTTGTGAGAAGCTTGATTTGAATACATAAAGTGGTGGAGAATCACCAGGAACTTGAATAAACCTCATAGGAGTTGGCAAGAAGAAGTTATCCCACTTTCAAATCATGTGATTCCAGTTTCCCAGTTTGGGAATAGCACAGCTTCTTCGTCGTTCCAATCAAACCAGGATGAATCACTTTGTGAGAAGCTTGATTTGAATACATAAAGTGGTGGAGAATCACCAGGAACTTGAATAAACCTCATAGGAGTTGGCAAGAAGAAGTTATCCCACTTTCAAATCATGTGATTCCAGATTCCCAGTTTGGGAATAGCACAGCTTCTTCGTCGTTCCAATCAAACCAGGATGAATCACTTTGTGAGAAGCTTGATTTGGATACATAAAGTGGTGGAGAATCACCAGGAACTTGAATAAACCTCATAGGAGTTGGCAAGAAGAAGTTATCCCACTTTCAAATCATGTGATTCCAGTTTCCCAGTTTGGGAATAGCACAGCTTCTTCGTCGTTCCAATCAAACCAGGATGAATCACTTTGTGAGAAGCTTGATTTGGATACATAAAGTGGTGGAGAATCACCAGGAACTTGAATAAACCTCATAGGAGTTGGCAAGAAGAAGTTATCCCACTTTCAAATCATGTGATTCCAGTTTCCCAGTTTGGGAATAGCACAGCTTCTTCGTCGTTCCAATCAAACCAGGATGAATCACTTTGTGAGAAGCTTGATTTGGATACATAAAGTGGTGGAGAATCACCAGGAACTTGAATAAACCTCATAGGAGTTGGCAAGAAGAAGTTATCCCACTTTCAAATCATGTGATTCCAGTTTCCCAGTTTGGGAATAGCACAGCTTCTTCGTCGTTCCAATCAAACCAGGATGAATCACTTTGTGAGAAGCTTGATTTGAATACATAAAGTGGTGGAGAATCACCAGGAACTTGAATAAACCTCATAGGAGTTGGCAAGAAGAAGTTATCCCACTTTCAAATCATGTGATTCCAGTTTCCCAGTTTGGGAATAGCACAGCTTCTTCGTCGTTCCAATCAAACCAGGATGAATCACTTTGTGAGAAGCTTGATTTGAATACATAAAGTGGTGGAGAATCACCAGGAACTTGAATAAACCTCATAGGAGTTGGCAAGAAGAAGTTATCCCACTTTCAAATCATGTGATTCCAGTTTCCCAGTTTGGGAATAGCACAGCTTCTTCGTCGTTCCAATCAAACCAGGATGAATCACTTTGTGAGAAGCTTGATTTGAATACATAAAGTGGTGGAGAATCACCAGGAACTTGAATAAACCTCATAGGAGTTGGCAAGAAGAAGTTATCCCACTTTCAAATCATGTGATTCCAGTTTCCCAGTTTGGGAATAGCACAGCTTCTTCGTCGTTCCAATCAAACCAGGATGAATCACTTTGTGAGAAGCTTGATTTGAATACATAAAGTGGTGGAGAATCACCAGGAACTTGAATAAACCTCATAGGAGTTGGCAAGAAGAAGTTATCCCACTTTCAAATCATGTGATTCCAGTTTCCCAGTTTGGGAATAGCACAGCTTCTTCGTCGTTCCAATCAAACCAGGATGAATCACTTTGTGAGAAGCTTGATTTGAATACATAAAGTGGTGGAGAATCACCAGGAACTTGAATAAACCTCATAGGAGTTGGCAAGAAGAAGTTATCCCACTTTCAAATCATGTGATTCCAGTTTCCCAGTTTGGGAATAGCACAGCTTCTTCGTCGTTCCAATCAAACCAGGATGAATCACTTTGTGAGAAGCTTGATTTGAATACATAAAGTGGTGGAGAATCACCAGGAACTTGAATAAACCTCATAGGAGTTGGCAAGAAGAAGTTATCCCACTTTCAAATCATGTGATTCCAGTTTCCCAGTTTGGGAATAGCACAGCTTCTTCGTCGTTCCAATCAAACCAGGATGAATCACTTTGTGAGAAGCTTGATTTGAATACATAAAGTGGTGGAGAATCACCAGGAACTTGAATAAACCTCATAGGAGTTGGCAAGAAGAAGTTATCCCACTTTCAAATCATGTGATTCCAGTTTCCCAGTTTGGGAATAGCACAGCTTCTTCGTCGTTCCAATCAAACCAGGATGAATCACTTTGTGAGAAGCTTGATTTGAATACATAAAGTGGTGGAGAATCACCAGGAACTTGAATAAACCTCATAGGAGTTGGCAAGAAGAAGTTATCCCACTTTCAAATCATGTGATTCCAGTTTCCCAGTTTGGGAATAGCACAGCTTCTTCGTCGTTCCAATCAAACCAGGATGAATCACTTTGTGAGAAGCTTGATTTGAATACATAAAGTGGTGGAGAATCACCAGGAACTTGAATAAACCTCATAGGAGTTGGCAAGAAGAAGTTATCCCACTTTCAAATCATGTGATTCCAGTTTCCCAGTTTGGGAATAGCACAGCTTCTTCGTCGTTCCAATCAAACCAGGATGAATCACTTTGTGAGAAGCTTGATTTGAATACATAAAGTGGTGGAGAATCACCAGGAACTTGAATAAACCTCATAGGAGTTGGCAAGAAGAAGTTATCCCACTTTCAAATCATGTGATTCCAGTTTCCCAGTTTGGGAATAGCACAGCTTCTTCGTCGTTCCAATCAAACCAGGATGAATCACTTTGTGAGAAGCTTGATTTGAATACATAAAGTGGTGGAGAATCACCAGGAACTTGAATAAACCTCATAGGAGTTGGCAAGAAGAAGTTATCCCACTTTCAAATCATGTGATTCCAGTTTCCCAGTTTGGGAATAGCACAGCTTCTTCGTCGTTCCAATCAAACCAGGATGAATCACTTTGTGAGAAGCTTGATTTGAATACATAAAGTGGTGGAGAATCACCAGGAACTTGAATAAACCTCATAGGAGTTGGCAAGAAGAAGTTATCCCACTTTCAAATCATGTGATTCCAGTTTCCCAGTTTGGGAATAGCACAGCTTCTTCGTCGTTCCAATCAAACCAGGATGAATCACTTTGTGAGAAGCTTGATTTGGATACATAAAGTGGTGGAGAATCACCAGGAACTTGAATAAACCTCATAGGAGTTGGCAAGAAGAAGTTATCCCACTTTCAAATCATGTGATTCCAGTTTCCCAGTTTGGGAATAGCACAGCTTCTTCGTCGTTCCAATCAAACCAGGATGAATCACTTTGTGAGAAGCTTGATTTGGATACATAAAGTGGTGGAGAATCACCAGGAACTTGAATAAACCTCATAGGAGTTGGCAAGAAGAAGTTATCCCACTTTCAAATCATGTGATTCCAGTTTCCCAGTTTGGGAATAGCACAGCTTCTTCGTCGTTCCAATCAAACCAGGATGAATCACTTTGTGAGAAGCTTGATTTGGATACATAAAGTGGTGGAGAATCACCAGGAACTTGAATAAACCTCATAGGAGTTGGCAAGAAGAAGTTATCCCACTTTCAAATCATGTGATTCCAGTTTCCCAGTTTGGGAATAGCACAGCTTCTTCGTCGTTCCAATCAAACCAGGATGAATCACTTTGTGAGAAGCTTGATTTGAATACATAAAGTGGTGGAGAATCACCAGGAACTTGAATAAACCTCATAGGAGTTGGCAAGAAGAAGTTATCCCACTTTCAAATCATGTGATTCCAGATTCCCAGTTTGGGAATAGCACAGCTTCTTCGTCGTTCCAATCAAACCAGGATGAATCACTTTGTGAGAAGCTTGATTTGAATACATAAAGTGGTGGAGAATCACCAGGAACTTGAATAAACCTCATAGGAGTTGGCAAGAAGAAGTTATCCCACTTTCAAATCATGTGATTCCAGTTTCCCAGTTTGGGAATAGCACAGCTTCTTCGTCGTTCCAATCAAACCAGGATGAATCACTTTGTGAGAAGCTTGATTTGGATACATAAAGTGGTGGAGAATCACCAGGAACTTGAATAAACCTCATAGGAGTTGGCAAGAAGAAGTTATCCCACTTTCAAATCATGTGATTCCAGTTTCCCAGTTTGGGAATAGCACAGCTTCTTCGTCGTTCCAATCAAACCAGGATGAATCACTTTGTGAGAAGCTTGATTTGATACATAAAGTGGTGGAGAATCACCAGGAACTTGAATAAACCTCATAGGAGTTGGGAAGAAGAAGTTATCCCACTTTCAAATCATGTGATTCCAGTTTCCCAGTTTGGGAATAGCACAGCTTCTTCGTCGTTCCAATCAAACCAGGATGAATCACTTTGTGAGAAGCTTGATTTGGATACATAAAGTGGTGGAGAATCACCAGGAACTTGAATAAACCTCATAGGAGTTGGCAAGAAGAAGTTATCCCACTTTCAAATCATGTGATTCCAGTTTCCCAGTTTGGGAATAGCACAGCTTCTTCGTCGTTCCAATCAAACCAGGATGAATCACTTTGTGAGAAGCTTGATTTGAATACATAAAGTGGTGGAGAATCACCAGGAACTTGAATAAACCTCATAGGAGTTGGCAAGAAGAAGTTATCCCACTTTCAAATCATGTGATTCCAGTTTCCCTGTTTGGGAATAGCACAGCTTCTTCGTCGTTCCAATCAAACCAGGATGAATCACTTTGTGAGAAGCTTGATTTGAATACATAAAGTGGTGGAGAATCACCAGGAACTTGAATAAACCTCATAGGAGTTGGCAAGAAGAAGTTATCCCACTTTCAAATCATGTGATTCCAGTTTCCCAGTTTGGGAATAGCACAGCTTCTTCGTCGTTCCAATCAAACCAGGATGAATCACTTTGTGAGAAGCTTGATTTGAATACATAAAGTGGTGGAGAATCACCAGGAACTTGAATAAACCTCATAGGAGTTGGCAAGAAGAAGTTATCCCACTTTCAAATCATGTGATTCCAGTTTCCCAGTTTGGGAATAGCACAGCTTCTTCGTCGTTCCAATCAAACCAGGATGAATCACTTTGTGAGAAGCTTGATTTGATACATAAAGTGGTGGAGAATCACCAGGAACTTGAATAAACCTCATAGGAGTTGGCAAGAAGAAGTTATCCCACTTTCAAATCATGTGATTCCAGTTTCCCAGTTTGGGAATAGCACAGCTTCTTCGTCGTTCCAATCAAACCAGGATGAATCACTTTGTGAGAAGCTTGATTTGAATACATAAAGTGGTGGAGAATCACCAGGAACTTGAATAAACCTCATAGGAGTTGGCAAGAAGAAGTTATCCCACTTTCAAATCATGTGATTCCAGATTCCCAGTTTGGGAATAGCACAGCTTCTTCGTCGTTCCAATCAAACCAGGATGAATCACTTTGTGAGAAGCTTGATTTGAATACATAAAGTGGTGGAGAATCACCAGGAACTTGAATAAACCTCATAGGAGTTGGCAAGAAGAAGTTATCCCACTTTCAAATCATGTGATTCCAGTTTCCCAGTTTGGGAATAGCACAGCTTCTTCGTCGTTCCAATCAAACCAGGATGAATCACTTTGTGAGAAGCTTGATTTGATACATAAAGTGGTGGAGAATCACCAGGAACTTGAATAAACCTCATAGGAGTTGGCAAGAAGAAGTTATCCCACTTTCAAATCATGTGATTCCAGTTTCCCAGTTTGGGAATAGCACAGCTTCTTCGTCGTTCCAATCAAACAGGATGAATCACTTTGTGAGAAGCTTGATTTGGATACATAAAGTGGTGGAGAATCACCAGGAACTTGAATAAACCTCATAGGAGTTGGCAAGAAGAAGTTATCCCACTTTCAAATCATGTGATTCCAGTTTCCCAGTTTGGGAATAGCACAGCTTCTTCGTCGTTCCAATCAAACCAGGATGAATCACTTTGTGAGAAGCTTGATTTGATACATAAAGTGGTGGAGAATCACCAGGAACTTGAATAAACCTCATAGGAGTTGGCAAGAAGAAGTTATCCCACTTTCAAATCATGTGATTCCAGTTTCCCAGTTTGGGAATAGCACAGCTTCTTCGTCGTTCCAATCAAACCAGGATGAATCACTTTGTGAGAAGCTTGATTTGATACATAAAGTGGTGGAGAATCACCAGGAACTTGAATAAACCTCATAGGAGTTGGCAAGAAGAAGTTATCCCACTTTCAAATCATGTGATTCCAGTTTCCCAGTTTGGGAATAGCACAGCTTCTTCGTCGTTCCAATCAAACCAGGATGAATCACTTTGTGAGAAGCTTGATTTGGATACATAAAGTGGTGGAGAATCACCAGGAACTTGAATAAACCTCATAGGAGTTGGCAAGAAGAAGTTATCCCACTTTCAAATCATGTGATTCCAGTTTCCCAGTTTGGGAATAGCACAGCTTCTTCGTCGTTCCAATCAAACCAGGATGAATCACTTTGTGAGAAGCTTGATTTGGATACATAAAGTGGTGGAGAATCACCAGGAACTTGAATAAACCTCATAGGAGTTGGCAAGAAGAAGTTATCCCACTTTCAAATCATGTGATTCCAGTTTCCCAGTTTGGGAATAGCACAGCTTCTTCGTCGTTCCAATCAAACCAGGATGAATCACTTTGTGAGAAGCTTGATTTGAATACATAAAGTGGTGGAGAATCACCAGGAACTTGAATAAACCTCATAGGAGTTGGCAAGAAGAAGTTATCCCACTTTCAAATCATGTGATTCCAGTTTCCCAGTTTGGGAATAGCACAGCTTCTTCGTCGTTCCAATCAAACCAGGATGAATCACTTTGTGAGAAGCTTGATTTGGATACATAAAGTGGTGGAGAATCACCAGGAACTTGAATAAACCTCATAGGAGTTGGCAAGAAGAAGTTATCCCACTTTCAAATCATGTGATTCCAGTTTCCCAGTTTGGGAATAGCACAGCTTCTTCGTCGTTCCAATCAAACCAGGATGAATCACTTTGTGAGAAGCTTGATTTGATACATAAAGTGGTGGAGAATCACCAGGAACTTGAATAAACCTCATAGGAGTTGGCAAGAAGAAGTTATCCCACTTTCAAATCATGTGATTCCAGTTTCCCAGTTTGGGAATAGCACAGCTTCTTCGTCGTTCCAATCAAACCAGGATGAATCACTTTGTGAGAAGCTTGATTTGAATACATAAAGTGGTGGAGAATCACCAGGAACTTGAATAAACCTCATAGGAGTTGGCAAGAAGAAGTTATCCCACTTTCAAATCATGTGATTCCAGTTTCCCAGTTTGGGAATAGCACAGCTTCTTCGTCGTTCCAATCAAACCAGGATGAATCACTTTGTGAGAAGCTTGATTTGAATACATAAAGTGGTGGAGAATCACCAGGAACTTGAATAAACCTCATAGGAGTTGGCAAGAAGAAGTTATCCCACTTTCAAATCATGTGATTCCAGATTCCCAGTTTGGGAATAGCACAGCTTCTTCGTCGTTCCAATCAAACCAGGATGAATCACTTTGTGAGAAGCTTGATTTGATACATAAAGTGGTGGAGAATCACCAGGAAGTTGAATAAATCTCATAGGAGTTGGGATGAAGAAGTTATCCCACTTTCAAATCAGGTGATTCCAGTTTCCCAGTTTGGGAATAGCACAGCTTCTTCGTCGTTCCAATCAAACCAGGATGAATCACTTTGTGAGAAGCTTGATTTGGATACATAAAGTGGTGGAGAATCACCAGGAAGTTGAATAAACCTCATAGGAGTTGGATGAAGAAGTTATCCCACTTTCAAATCAGGTGATTCCAGTTTCCCAGTTTGGGAATAGCACAGCTTCTTCGTCGTTCCAATCAAACCAGGATGAATCACTTTGTGAGAAGCTTGATTTGGATACATAAAGTGGTGGAGAATCACCAGGAACTTGAATAAACCTCATAGGAGTTGGCAAGAAGAAGTTATCCCACTTTCAAATCATGTGATTCCAGTTTCCCTGTTTGGGAATAGCACAGCTTCTTCGTCGTTCCAATCAAACCAGGATGAATCACTTTGTGAGAAGCTTGATTTGAATACATAAAGTGGTGGAGAATCACCAGGAACTTGAATAAACCTCATAGGAGTTGGCAAGAAGAAGTTATCCCACTTTCAAATCATGTGATTCCAGTTTCCCAGTTTGGGAATAGCACAGCTTCTTCGTCGTTCCAATCAAACCAGGATGAATCACTTTGTGAGAAGCTTGATTTGAATACATAAAGTGGTGGAGAATCACCAGGAACTTGAATAAACCTCATAGGAGTTGGCAAGAAGAAGTTATCCCACTTTCAAATCATGTGATTCCATTCCCAGTTTGGGAATAGCACAGCTTCTTCGTCGTTCCAATCAAACCAGGATGAATCACTTTGTGAGAAGCTTGATTTGATACATAAAGTGGTGGAGAATCACCAGGAAGTTGAATAAACCTCATAGGAGTTGGGATGAAGAAGTTATCCCACTTTCAAATCATGTGATTCCAGTTTCCCAGTTTGGGAATAGCACAGCTTCTTCGTCGTTCCAATCAAACCAGGATGAATCACTTTGTGAGAAGCTTGATTTGGATACATAAAGTGGTGGAGAATCACCAGGAACTTGAATAAACCTCATAGGAGTTGGGATGAAGAAGTTATCCCACTTTCAAATCATGTGATTCCAGTTTCCCAGTTTGGGAATAGCACAGCTTCTTCGTCGTTCCAATCAAACCAGGATGAATCACTTTGTGAGAAGCTTGATTTGGATACATAAAGTGGTGGAGAATCACCAGGAACTTGAATAAACCTCATAGGAGTTGGCAAGAAGAAGTTATCCCACTTTCAAATCATGTGATTCCAGTTTCCCAGTTTGGGAATAGCACAGCTTCTTCGTCGTTCCAATCAAACCAGGATGAATCACTTTGTGAGAAGCTTGATTTGAATACATAAAGTGGTGGAGAATCACCAGGAACTTGAATAAACCTCATAGGAGTTGGCAAGAAGAAGTTATCCCACTTTCAAATCATGTGATTCCAGTTTCCCAGTTTGGGAATAGCACAGCTTCTTCGTCGTTCCAATCAAACCAGGATGAATCACTTTGTGAGAAGCTTGATTTGAATACATAAAGTGGTGGAGAATCACCAGGAACTTGAATAAACCTCATAGGAGTTGGCAAGAAGAAGTTATCCCACTTTCAAATCATGTGATTCCAGTTTCCCTGTTTGGGAATAGCACAGCTTCTTCGTCGTTCCAATCAAACCAGGATGAATCACTTTGTGAGAAGCTTGATTTGAATACATAAAGTGGTGGAGAATCACCAGGAACTTGAATAAACCTCATAGGAGTTGGCAAGAAGAAGTTATCCCACTTTCAAATCATGTGATTCCAGTTTCCCAGTTTGGGAATAGCACAGCTTCTTCGTCGTTCCAATCAAACCAGGATGAATCACTTTGTGAGAAGCTTGATTTGGATACATAAAGTGGTGGAGAATCACCAGGAACTTGAATAAACCTCATAGGAGTTGGCAAGAAGAAGTTATCCCACTTTCAAATCATGTGATTCCAGTTTCCCAGTTTGGGAATAGCACAGCTTCTTCGTCGTTCCAATCAAACCAGGATGAATCACTTTGTGAGAAGCTTGATTTGGATACATAAAGTGGTGGAGAATCACCAGGAACTTGAATAAACCTCATAGGAGTTGGCAAGAAGAAGTTATCCCACTTTCAAATCATGTGATTCCAGTTTCCCAGTTTGGGAATAGCACAGCTTCTTCGTCGTTCCAATCAAACCAGGATGAATCACTTTGTGAGAAGCTTGATTTGGATACATAAAGTGGTGGAGAATCACCAGGAACTTGAATAAACCTCATAGGAGTTGGCAAGAAGAAGTTATCCCACTTTCAAATCATGTGATTCCAGTTTCCCAGTTTGGGAATAGCACAGCTTCTTCGTCGTTCCAATCAAACAGGATGAATCACTTTGTGAGAAGCTTGATTTGGATACATAAAGTGGTGGAGAATCACCAGGAACTTGAATAAACCTCATAGGAGTTGGCAAGAAGAAGTTATCCCACTTTCAAATCATGTGATTCCAGTTTCCCAGTTTGGGAATAGCACAGCTTCTTCGTCGTTCCAATCAAACCAGGATGAATCACTTTGTGAGAAGCTTGATTTGAATACATAAAGTGGTGGAGAATCACCAGGAACTTGAATAAACCTCATAGGAGTTGGCAAGAAGAAGTTATCCCACTTTCAAATCATGTGATTCCAGTTTCCAGTTTGGGAATAGCACAGCTTCTTCGTCGTTCCAATCAAACCAGGATGAATCACTTTGTGAGAAGCTTGATTTGAATACATAAAGTGGTGGAGAATCACCAGGAACTTGAATAAACCTCATAGGAGTTGGCAAGAAGAAGTTATCCCACTTTCAAATCATGTGATTCCAGATTCCCAGTTTGGGAATAGCACAGCTTCTTCGTCGTTCCAATCAAACCAGGATGAATCACTTTGTGAGAAGCTTGATTTGAATACATAAAGTGGTGGAGAATCACCAGGAACTTGAATAAACCTCATAGGAGTTGGCAAGAAGAAGTTATCCCACTTTCAAATCATGTGATTCCAGTTTCCCTGTTTGGGAATAGCACAGCTTCTTCGTCGTTCCAATCAAACCAGGATGAATCACTTTGTGAGAAGCTTGATTTGAATACATAAAGTGGTGGAGAATCACCAGGAACTTGAATAAACCTCATAGGAGTTGGCAAGAAGAAGTTATCCCACTTTCAAATCATGTGATTCCAGTTTCCCAGTTTGGGAATAGCACAGCTTCTTCGTCGTTCCAATCAAACCAGGATGAATCACTTTGTGAGAAGCTTGATTTGATACATAAAGTGGTGGAGAATCACCAGGAAGTTGAATAAATCTCATAGGAGTTGGGATGAAGAAGTTATCCCACTTTCAAATCAGGTGATTCCAGTTTCCCAGTTTGGGAATAGCACAGCTTCTTCGTCGTTCCAATCAAACCAGGATGAATCACTTTGTGAGAAGCTTGATTTGGATACATAAAGTGGTGGAGAATCACCAGGAAGTTGAATAAATGTCATAGGAGTTGGAAGAAGAAGTTATCCCACTTTCAAATCATGTGATTCCAGTTTCCCAGTTTGGGAATAGCACAGCTTCTTCGTCGTTCCAATCAAACCAGGATGAATCACTTTGTGAGAAGCTTGATTTGGATACATAAAGTGGTGGAGAATCACCAGGAACTTGAATAAACCTCATAGGAGTTGGCAAGAAGAAGTTATCCCACTTTCAAATCATGTGATTCCAGTTTCCCAGTTTGGGAATAGCACAGCTTCTTCGTCGTTCCAATCAAACCAGGATGAATCACTTTGTGAGAAGCTTGATTTGAATACATAAAGTGGTGGAGAATCACCAGGAACTTGAATAAACCTCATAGGAGTTGGCAAGAAGAAGTTATCCCACTTTCAAATCATGTGATTCCAGATTCCCAGTTTGGGAATAGCACAGCTTCTTCGTCGTTCCAATCAAACCAGGATGAATCACTTTGTGAGAAGCTTGATTTGGATACATAAAGTGGTGGAGAATCACCAGGAACTTGAATAAACCTCATAGGAGTTGGCAAGAAGAAGTTATCCCACTTTCAAATCATGTGATTCCAGTTTCCCAGTTTGGGAATAGCACAGCTTCTTCGTCGTTCCAATCAAACCAGGATGAATCACTTTGTGAGAAGCTTGATTTGGATACATAAAGTGGTGGAGAATCACCAGGAACTTGAATAAACCTCATAGGAGTTGGCAAGAAGAAGTTATCCCACTTTCAAATCATGTGATTCCAGTTTCCCAGTTTGGGAATAGCACAGCTTCTTCGTCGTTCCAATCAAACCAGGATGAATCACTTTGTGAGAAGCTTGATTTGGATACATAAAGTGGTGGAGAATCACCAGGAACTTGAATAAACCTCATAGGAGTTGGCAAGAAGAAGTTATCCCACTTTCAAATCATGTGATTCCAGTTTCCCAGTTTGGGAATAGCACAGCTTCTTCGTCGTTCCAATCAAACCAGGATGAATCACTTTGTGAGAAGCTTGATTTGAATACATAAAGTGGTGGAGAATCACCAGGAACTTGAATAAACCTCATAGGAGTTGGCAAGAAGAAGTTATCCCACTTTCAAATCATGTGATTCCAGTTTCCCTGTTTGGGAATAGCACAGCTTCTTCGTCGTTCCAATCAAACCAGGATGAATCACTTTGTGAGAAGCTTGATTTGAATACATAAAGTGGTGGAGAATCACCAGGAACTTGAATAAACCTCATAGGAGTTGGCAAGAAGAAGTTATCCCACTTTCAAATCATGTGATTCCAGTTTCCCAGTTTGGGAATAGCACAGCTTCTTCGTCGTTCCAATCAAACCAGGATGAATCACTTTGTGAGAAGCTTGATTTGATACATAAAGTGGTGGAGAATCACCAGGAACTTGAATAAACCTCATAGGAGTTGGCAAGAAGAAGTTATCCCACTTTCAAATCATGTGATTCCAGTTTCCCAGTTTGGGAATAGCACAGCTTCTTCGTCGTTCCAATCAAACCAGGATGAATCACTTTGTGAGAAGCTTGATTTGGATACATAAAGTGGTGGAGAATCACCAGGAACTTGAATAAACCTCATAGGAGTTGGCAAGAAGAAGTTATCCCACTTTCAAATCATGTGATTCCAGTTTCCCAGTTTGGGAATAGCACAGCTTCTTCGTCGTTCCAATCAAACCAGGATGAATCACTTTGTGAGAAGCTTGATTTGGATACATAAAGTGGTGGAGAATCACCAGGAACTTGAATAAACCTCATAGGAGTTGGCAAGAAGAAGTTATCCCACTTTCAAATCATGTGATTCCAGATTCCCAGTTTGGGAATAGCACAGCTTCTTCGTCGTTCCAATCAAACCAGGATGAATCACTTTGTGAGAAGCTTGATTTGAATACATAAAGTGGTGGAGAATCACCAGGAACTTGAATAAACCTCATAGGAGTTGGGATGAAGAAGTTATCCCACTTTCAAATCAGGTGATTCCAGTTCCCAGTTTGGGAATAGCACAGCTTCTTCGTCGTTCCAATCAAACCAGGATGAATCACTTTGTGAGAAGCTTGATTTGGATACATAAAGTGGTGGAGAATCACCAGGAACTTGAATAAACCTCATAGGAGTTGGCAAGAAGAAGTTATCCCACTTTCAAATCATGTGATTCCAGTTTCCCAGTTTGGGAATAGCACAGCTTCTTCGTCGTTCCAATCAAACCAGGATGAATCACTTTGTGAGAAGCTTGATTTGATACATAAAGTGGTGGAGAATCACCAGGAACTTGAATAAACCTCATAGGAGTTGGCAAGAAGAAGTTATCCCACTTTCAAATCATGTGATTCCAGTTTCCCTGTTTGGGAATAGCACAGCTTCTTCGTCGTTCCAATCAAACCAGGATGAATCACTTTGTGAGAAGCTTGATTTGAATACATAAAGTGGTGGAGAATCACCAGGAACTTGAATAAACCTCATAGGAGTTGGCAAGAAGAAGTTATCCCACTTTCAAATCATGTGATTCCAGTTTCCAGTTTGGGAATAGCACAGCTTCTTCGTCGTTCCAATCAAACCAGGATGAATCACTTTGTGAGAAGCTTGATTTGAATACATAAAGTGGTGGAGAATCACCAGGAACTTGAATAAACCTCATAGGAGTTGGCAAGAAGAAGTTATCCCACTTTCAAATCATGTGATTCCAGATTCCAGTTTGGGAATAGCACAGCTTCTTCGTCGTTCCAATCAAACCAGGATGAATCACTTTGTCAGAAGCTTGATTTGAATACATAAAGTGGTGGAGAATCACCAGGAACTTGAATAAACCTCATAGGAGTTGGCAAGAAGAAGTTATCCCACTTTCAAATCATGTGATTCCAGTTCCCAGTTTGGGAATAGCACAGCTTCTTCGTCGTTCCAATCAAACCAGGATGAATCACTTTGTGAGAAGCTTGATTTGGATACATAAAGTGGTGGAGAATCACCAGGAAGTTGAATAAATCTCATAGGAGTTGGATGAAGAAGTTATCCCACTTTCAAATCAGGTGATTCCATTCCCAGTTTGGGAATAGGACAGCTTCTTCGTCGTTCCAATCAAACCAGGATGAATCACTTTGTGAGAAGCTTGATTTGGATACATAAAGTGGTGGAGAATCACCAGGAAGTTGAATAAATCTCATAGAGTTGGATGAAGAAGTTATCCCACTTTCAAATCAGGTGATTCCAGTTTCCCAGTTTGGGAATAGCACAGCTTCTTCGTCGTTCCAATCAAACAAGGATGAATCACTTTGTGAGAATCTTGATTTGGATACATAAAGTGGTGGAGAATCACCAGGAACTTGAATAAACCTCATAGGAGTTGGCAAGAAGAAGTTATCCCACTTTCAAATCATGTGATTCCAGTTTCCCTGTTTGGGAATAGCACAGCTTCTTCGTCGTTCCAATCAAACCAGGATGAATCACTTTGTGAGAAGCTTGATTTGAATACATAAAGTGGTGGAGAATCACCAGGAACTTGAATAAACCTCATAGGAGTTGGCAAGAAGAAGTTATCCCACTTTCAAATCATGTGATTCCAGTTTCCCAGTTTGGGAATAGCACAGCTTCTTCGTCGTTCCAATCAAACCAGGATGAATCACTTTGTGAGAAGCTTGATTTGAATACATAAAGTGGTGGAGAATCACCAGGAACTTGAATAAACCTCATAGGAGTTGGCAAGAAGAAGTTATCCCACTTTCAAATCATGTGATTCCAGATTCCCAGTTTGGGAATAGCACAGCTTCTTCGTCGTTCCAATCAAACCAGGATGAATCACTTTGTGAGAAGCTTGATTTGATACATAAAGTGGTGGAGAATCACCAGGAACTTGAATAAACCTCATAGGAGTTGGCAAGAAGAAGTTATCCCACTTTCAAATCATGTGATTCCAGTTCCCAGTTTGGGAATAGCACAGCTTCTTCGTCGTTCCAATCAAAACAGGATGAATCACTTTGTGAGAAGCTTGATTTGGATACATAAAGTGGTGGAGAATCACCAGGAAGTTGAATAACCTCATAGGAGTTGGGATGAAGAAGTTATCCCACTTTCAAATCAGGTGATTCCAGTTTCCCAGTTTGGGAATAGCACAGCTTCTTCGTCGTTCCAATCAAACCAGGATGAATCACTTTGTGAGAAGCTTGATTTGGATACATAAAGTGGTGGAGAATCACCAGGAAGTGAATAAATCTCATAGGAGTTGGATGAAGAAGTTATCCCACTTTCAAATCAGTGATTCCAGTTTCCCAGTTTGGGAATAGCACAGCTTCTTCGTCGTTCCAATCAAACCAGGATGAATCACTTGTGAGAAGCTTGATTTGGATACATAAAGTGGTGGAGAATCACCAGGAACTTGAATAAACCTCATAGGAGTTGGCAAGAAGAAGTTATCCCACTTTCAAATCATGTGATTCCAGTTTCCCTGGTTGGGAATAGCACAGCTTCTTCGTCGTTCCAATCAAACCAAGATGAATCACTTTGTGAGAAGCTTGATTTGAATACATAAAGTGGTGGAGAATCACCAGGAACTTGAATAAACCTCATAGGAGTTGGCAAGAAGAAGTTATCCCACTTTCAAATCATGTGATTCCAGTTTCCATGTTTGGGAATAGCACAGCTTCTTCGTCGTTCCAATCAAACCAGGATGAATCACTTTGTAAGAAGCTTGATTTGAATACATAAAGTGGTGGAGAATCACCAGGAACTTGAATAAACTCATAGGAGTTGGCAAGAAGAAGTTATCCCACTTTCAAATCATGTGATTCCAGATTCCCAGTTTGGGAATAGCACAGCTTCTTCGTCGTTCCAATCAAACCAGGATGAATCACTTTGTGAGAAGCTTGATTTGAATACATAAAGTGGTGGAGAATCACCAGGAACTTGAATAAACCTCATAGGAGTTGGCAAGAAGAAGTTATCCCACTTTCAAATCATGTGATTCCAGTTTCAGTTTGGGAATAGCACAGCTTCTTCGTCGTTCCAATCAAACAGGATGAATCACTTTGTGAGAAGCTTGATTTGAATACATAAAGTGGTGGAGAATCACCAGGAACTTGAATAAACCTCATAGGAGTTGGCAAGAAGAAGTTATCCCACTTTCAAATCATGTGATTCCAGATTCCCAGTTTGGGAATAGCACAGCTTCTTCGTCGTTCCAATCAAACCAGGATGAATCACTTTGTGAGAAGCTTGATTTCGATACATAAAGTGGTGGAGAATCACCAGGAAGTTGAATAAATCTCATAGGAGTTGGAGAGAAGAAGTTATCCCACTTTCAATCAGGTGATTCCAGTTTCCCAGTTTGGGAATAGCACAGCTTCTTCGTCGTTCCAATCAAACCAGGATGAATCACTTTGTGAGAAGCTTGATTTGGATACATAAAGTGGTGGAGAATCACCAGGAAGTTGAATAAATCTCATAGGAGTTGGGATGAAGAAGTTATCCCACTTTCAAATCAGGTGATTCCAGTTTCCCAGTTTGGGAATAGCACAGCTTCTTCGTCGTTCCAATCAAACAAGGATGAATCACTTTGTGAGAATCTTGATTTGGATACATAAAGTGGTGGAGAATCACCAGGAACTTGAATAAACCTCATAGGAGTTGGCAAGAAGAAGTTATCCCACTTTCAAATCATGTGATTCCAGTTTCCCAGTTTGGGAATAGCACAGCTTCTTCGTCGTTCCAATCAACCAGGATGAATCACTTTGTGAGAAGCTTGATTTGAATACATAAAGTGGTGGAGAATCACCAGGAACTTGAATAAACCTCATAGGAGTTGGCAAGAAGAAGTTATCCCACTTTCAAATCATGTGATTCCAGATTCCCAGTTTGGGAATAGCACAGCTTCTTCGTCGTTCCAATCAAACCAGGATGAATCACTTTGTGAGAAGCTTGATTTGATACATAAAGTGGTGGAGAATCACCAGGAACTTGAATAAACCTCATAGGAGTTGGCAAGAAGAAGTTATCCCACTTTCAAATCATGTGATTCCAGTTCCTGTTTGGGAATAGCACAGCTTCTTCGTCGTTCCAATCAAACCAGGATGAATCACTTTGTGAGAAGCTTGATTTGAATACATAAAGTGGTGGAGAATCACCAGGAACTTGAATAAACCTCATAGGAGTTGGCAAGAAGAAGTTATCCCACTTTCAAATCATGTGATTCCAGTTTCCCAGTTTGGGAATAGCACAGCTTCTTCGTCGTTCCAATCAAACAAGGATGAATCACTTGCGAGAATCTTGATTTGGATACATAAAGTGGTGGAGAATCACCAGGAACTTGAATAAACCTCATAGGAGTTGGGCAAGAAGAAGCTATCCCACTTTCAAATCATGTGATTCCAGATTCCCAGTTTGGGAATAGCACAGCTTCTTCGTCGTTCCAATCAAACCAGGATGAATCACTTTGTGAGAAGCTTGATTTGAACATAAAGTGGTGGAGAATCACCAGGAACTTGAATAAACCTCATAGGAGTTGGGAAGAAGAAGTTATCCCACTTTCAAATCATGTGATTCCAGTTTCCCTGTTTGGGAATAGCACAGCTTCTTCGTCGTTCCAATCAAACAAGGATGAATCACTTTGTGAGAAGCTTGATTTGGATACATAAAGTGGTGGAGAATCACCAGGAACTTGAATAAACCTCATAGGAGTTGGCAAGAAGAAGTTATCCCACTTTCAAATCATGTGATTCCAGTTTCCCAGTTTGGGAATAGCACAGCTTCTTCGTCGTTCCAATCAAACCAGGATGAATCACTTTGTGAGAAGCTTGATTTGAATACATAAAGTGATGGAGAATCACCAGGAACTTGAATAAACCTCATAGAGTTGGCAAGAAGAATTATCCCACTTTCAAATCATGTGATTCCAGTTTCCCAGTTTGGGAATAGCACAGCTTCTTCGTCGTTCCAATCAAACCAGGATGAATCACTTTGTGAGAAGCTTGATTTGAATACATAAAGTGGTGGAGAATCACCAGGAACTTGAATAAACCTCATAGGAGTTGGCAAGAAGAAGTTATCCCACTTTCAAATCATGTGATTCCAGTTCCCAGTTTGGGAATAGCACAGCTTCTTCGTCGTTCCAATCAAACCAGGATGAATCACTTGTGAGAAGCTTGATTTGAATACATAAAGTGGTGGAGAATCCAGGAACTTGAATAAACCTCATAGGAGTTGGCAAGAAGAAGTTATCCCACTTTCAAATCATGTGATTCCAGATTCCCAGTTTGGGAATAGCACAGCTTCTTCGTCGTTCCAATCAAACCAGGATGAATCACTTTGTCAGAAGCTTGATTTCGATACATAAAGTGGTGGAGAATCACCAGGAAGTTGAATAAATCTCATAGGAGTTGGGAAGAAGAAGTTATCCCACTTTCATCAGGTGATTCCAGTTTCCAGTTTGGGAATAGACACAGCTTCTTCGTCGTTCCAATCAAACCAGGATGAATCACTTTGTGAGAAGCTTGATTTGGATACATAAAGTGGTGGAGAATCACCAGGAAGTTGAATAAATCTCATAGTAGTTGGGATGAAGAAGTTATCCCACTTTCAAATCAGGTGATTCTAGTTTCCCAGTTTGGGAATAGCACAGCTTCTTCGTCGTTCCAATCAAACAAGGATGAATCACTTTGTGAGAAGCTTGATTTGGATACATAAAGTGGTGGAGAATCACCAGGAACTTGAATAAACCTCATAGGAGTTGGCAAGAAGAAGTTATCCCACTTTCAAATCATGTGATTCCAGTTTCCCTGTTTGGGAATAGCACAGCTTCTTCGTCGTTCCAATCAAACCAGGATGAATCACTTTGTGAGAAGCTTGATTTGAATACTAAAGTGGTGGAGAATCACCAGGAACTTGAATAAACCTCATAGGAGTTGGCAAGAAGAAGTTATCCCACTTTCAAATCATGTGATTCCAGTTTCCCAGTTTGGGAATAGCACAGCTTCTTCGTCGTTCCAATCAAACCAGGATGAATCACTTTGTGAGAAGCTTGATTTGAATACATAAAGTGGTGGAGAATCACCAGGAACTTGAATAAACCTCATAGGAGTTGGCAAGAAGAAGTTATCCCACTTTCAAATCATGTGATTCCAGATTCCCAGTTTGGGAATAGCACAGCTTCTTCGTCGTTCCAATCAAACCAGGATGAATCACTTTGTCAGAAGCTTGATTTCGATACATAAAGTGGTGGAGAATCACCAGGAAGTTGAATAATCTCATAGGAGTTGGGCGAAGAAGTTATCCCACTTTCAAATCAGGTGATTCCAATTTCCCAGTTTGGGAATAGCACAGCTTCTTCGTCGTTCCAATCAAACCAGGATGAATCACTTTGTGAGAAGCTTGATTTGGATACATAAAGTGGTGGAGAATCACCAGGAAGTTGAATAAATCTCATAGGAGTTGGGATGAAGAAGTTATCCCACTTTCAAATCAGGTGATTCTAGTTCCCAGTTTGGGAATAGCACAGCTTCTTCGTCGTTCCAATCAAACAAGGATGAATCACTTTGTGAGAAGCTATTTGGATACATAAAGTGGTGGAGAATCACCAGGAACTTGAATAAACCTCATAGGAGTTGGCAAGAAGAAGTTATCCCACTTTCAAATCATGTGATTCCAGTTTCCTGTTTGGGAATAGCACAGCTTCTTCGTCGTTCCAATCAAACCAGGATGAATCACTTTGTGAGAAGCTTTTTGATACATAAAGTGGTGGAGAATCACCAGGAACTTGAATAAACCGCATAGGAGTTGGCAAGAAGAAGTTATCCCACTTTCAAATCATGTGATTCCAGATTCCCAGTTTGGGAATAGCACAGCTTCTTCGTCGTTCCAATCAAACCAGGATGAATCACTTTGTGAGAAGCTTGATTTGAATACATAAAGTGGTGGAGAATCACCAGGAACTTGAATAAACCTCATAGAAGTTGGCAAGAAAATGTTATCCCACTTTCAAATCAGATGATTCTAGTTTCCCAGTTTGGGAATAGCACAGCTTCTTCGTCGTTCCAATCAAACCAGGATGAATCACTTTGTGAGAATCTTGATTTGGATACATAAAGTGGTGGAGAATCACCAGGAACTTGAATAACCTCATAGGAGTTGGCAAGAAGAAGTTATCCCACTTTCAAATCATGTGATTCCAGTTTCCCGTTTGGGAATAGCACAGCTTCTTCGTCGTTCCAATCAAACCAGGATGAATCACTTGTGAGAAGCTTGATTGGATACATAAAGTGGTGGAGAATCACCAGGAACTTGAATAAACCTCATAGGAGTTGGCAAGAAGAAGTTATCCCACTTCAAATCATGTGATTCCAGTCCCTGTTTCCAGTTGGGAATAGCACAGCTTCTTCGTCGTTCCAATCAAACCAGGATGAATCACTTTGTGAGAAGCTTGATTTGGAATACAAAGTGGTGGAGAATCACCAGGAACTTGAATAAACCTCATAGAGTTGGCAAGAAGAAGTTATCCACTTTCAAATCATGTGATTCCAGATTCCCAGTTTGGGAATAGCACAGCTTCTTCGTCGTTCCAATCAAACCAGGATGAATCACTTTGTGAGAAGCTTGATTTGGATACATAAAGTGGTGGAGAATCACCAGGAACTTGAATAAATCTCATAGGAGTTGGGAGAAGAAGTTATCCCACTTTCAAATCATGTGATTCCAGTTCCCAGTTGGGAATAGCACAGCTTCTTCGTCGTTCCAATCAAACAAGGATGAATCACTTTGTGAGAAGCTTGATTTGGATACATAAAGTGGTGGAGAATCACCAGGAACTTGAATAAACCTCATAGGAGTTGGCAAGAAGAAGCTATCCCACTTTCAAATCATGTGATTCCAGTTTCCAGTTTGGGAATAGCACAGCTTCTTCGTCGTTCCAATCAAACCAGGATGAATCACTTTGTGAGAAGCTTGATTTGAATACATAAAGTGGTGGAGAATCACCAGGAACTTGAATAAACCTCATAGGAGTTGGCAAGAAGAAGTTATCCCACTTTCAAATCATGTGATTCCAGATTCCCAGTTGGGAATAGCACAGCTTCTTCGTCGTTCCAATCAAACAGGATGAATCACTTTGTCAGAAGCTTGATTTCGATACATAAAGTGGGGAGAATCACCAGGAAGTTGAATAAATCTCATAGGAGTTGGCAAGAAGAAGTTATCCCACTTTCAAATCATGTGATTCCAGATTCCCAGTTTGGGAATAGCACAGCTTCTTCGTCGTTCCAATCAAACCAGGATGAATCACTTTGTGAGAAGCTTGATTGGATACATAAGTGGTGGAGAATCACCAGGAACTTGAATAACCTCATAGTAGTTGGGATGAAGAAGTTATCCCACTTTCAAATCATGTGATTCTAGTTTCCCAGTTTGGGAATAGCACAGCTTCTTCGTCGTTCCAATCAAACAAGGATGAATCAGTTTGTGAGAATCTTGATTTGGATACATAAAGTGGTGGAGAATCACCAGGAACTTGAATAAACCTCATAGGAGTTGGCAAGAAGAAGTTATCCCACTTCAAATCATGTGATTCCAGTTTCCCTGTTTGGGAATAGCACAGCTTCTTCGTTCCAATCAAACCAGGATGAATCACTTTGTGAGAAGCTTGATTTGAATACATAAAGTGGTGGAGAATCACCAGGAACTGAATAAAACTCATAGGAGTTGGCAAGAAGAAGTTATCCCACTTTCAAATCATGTGATTCCAGATTCCCAGTTTGGGAATAGCACAGCTTCTTCGTCGTTCCAAAAACCAGGATGAATCACTTTGTGAGAAGCTTGATTTGATACATAAAGTGGTGGAGAATCACCAGGAACTTGAATAAATCATAGGAGTTGGGATGAAGAAGTTATCCCACTTTCAAATCAGGTGATTCCAGTTCCCAGTTTGGGAATAGGACAGCTTTCGTTGTTCCAATCAAACCAGGATGAATCACTTTGTGAGAAGCTTGATTTGGATACATAAAGTGGTGGAGAATCACCAGGAAGTTTAATAAATTCATAGTAGTTGGAAGAAGAAGTTATCCCACTTTCAAATCAGATGATTCTAGTTTCCCTTTGGGAATAGCACAGCTTCTTCGTCGTTCCAATCAAAACAAGGATGAATCACTTTGTGAGAAGCTGATTTGGATACATAAAGTGGTGGAGAATCACCAGGAACTTGAATAAACCTCATAGGAGTTGCCAAGAAGAAGTTATCCCCACTTTCAAATCGTGATTCAGTTGTCCTGTTTGGGAATAGCAAAAATTCTTTTTT
>NW_026015978.1:0-32267 GCF_020379485.1 Brassica napus | reverse complement strand
ACCAGGAATGTTAATAAATGTCATAGTAGTTGGGATGAAGGAAGTTATCCCACTTTCAAATCAAGTGATTCTAGTTCCCAGTTTGGGTATAGCACAGCTTCTTCATCGTTCCAATTAAACCAGGATGAATCACTTTGTGAGAAGCATGATTTGGATACATAAAGTGGTGGAGAATCACCAGGAACTTGAATAAACCTCATAGAGTTGGCAAGAAGAAGTTATCCCACTTTCAAATCATGTGATTCCAGTTTCCCTGTTTGGGAAATAGCACAGCTTCTTCGTCGTTCCAATCAAACCAGGATGAATCACTTTGTGAGAAGCTTGATTTGAATACATAAAGTGGTGGAGAATCACCAGGAACTTGAAAAATCATAGGAGTTGGATGAAGAAGTTATCCACTTTCCCACTTTCAAATCATGTGATTCCAGTTTCCCAGTTGGGAATAGCACAGCTTCTTCGTCGTTCCAATCAAACCAGGATGAATCACTTTGTGAGAAGCTTGATTTGGATACATAAAGTGTGGAGAATCACCAGGAACTTGAATAAACCTCATAGGAGTTGGCAAGAAGAAGTTATCCCACTTTCAAATCATGGTGATTCCAGTTTCCCAGTTTGGGAATAGCACAGCTTCTTCGTCGTTCCAATCAAACCAGGATGAATCACTTTGTGAGAAGCTTGATTTGAATACATAAAGTGGTGGAGAATCACCAGGAACTTGAATAAACCTCATAGGAGTTGGCAAGAAGAAGTTATCCCACTTTCAAATCATGTGATTCCAGTTTCCCAGTTTGGGAATAGCACAGCTTCTTCGTCGTTCCAATCAAACAGGATGAATCACTTTGTGAGAAGCTTGATTTGGATACATAAAGTGGTGGAGAATCACCAGGAACTTGAATAAACCTCATAGGAGTTGGCAAGAAGAAGTTATCCCACTTTCAAATCATGTGATTCCAGTTTCCCAGTTTGGGAATAGCACAGCTTCTTCGTCGTTCCAATCAAACCAGGATGAATCACTTTGTGAGAAGCTTGATTTGAATACATAAAGTGGTGGAGAATCACCAGGAACTTGAATAAACCTCATAGGAGTTGGCAAGAAGAAGTTATCCCACTTTCAAATCATGTGATTCCAGTTTCCCAGTTTGGGAATAGCACAGCTTCTTCGTCGTTCCAATCAAACCAGGATGAATCACTTTGTGAGAAGCTTGATTTGATACATAAAGTGGTGGAGAATCACCAGGAAGTTGAATAAATCTCATAGGAGTTGGCAAGAAGAAGTTATCCCACTTTCAAATCAGGTGATTCCAGTTTCCCAGTTTGGGAATAGCACAGCTTCTTCGTCGTTCCAATCAAACCAGGATGAATCACTTTGTGAGAAGCTTGATTTGGATACATAAAGTGGTGGAGAATCACCAGGAAGTTGAATAAATTCATAGGAGTTGGGAAGAAGAAGTTATCCCACTTTCAAATCAGGTGATTCCAGTTTCCAGTTTGGGAATAGCACAGCTTCTTCGTCGTTCCAATCAAACAAGGATGAATCACTTTGTGAAGCTTGATTTGGATACATAAAGTGGTGGAGAATCACCAGGAACTTGAAAAACCTCATAGGAGTTGGCAAGAAGAAGTTATCCCACTTTCAAATCATGTGATTCCAGTTTCCCAGTTTGGGAATAGCACAGCTTCTTCGTCGTTCCAATCAAACCAGGATGAATCACTTTGTGAGAAGCTTGATTTGAATACATAAAGTGGTGGAGAATCACCAGGAACTTGAATAAACCTCATAGGAGTTGGCAAGAAGAAGTTATCCCACTTTCAAATCATGTGATTCCAGATTCCCAGTTTGGGAATAGCACAGCTTCTTCGTCGTTCCAATCAAACCAGGATGAATCACTTTGTCAGAAGCTTGATTTGAATACATAAAGTGGTGGAGAATCACCAGGAACTTGAATAAACTCATAGGAGTTGGCAAGAAGAAGTTATCCCACTTTCAAATCATGTGATTCCAGTTTCCCAGTTTGGGAATAGCACAGCTCTTCGTCGTTCCAATCAAACCAGGATGAATCACTTTGTGAGAAGCTTGATTTGGATACATAAAGTGGTGGAGAATCACCAGGAAGTTGAATAAATCTCATAGGAGTTGGGATGAAGAAGTTATCCCACTTTCAATCAAGGTGATTCCAGTTTCCCAGTTTGGGAATAGCACAGCTTCTTCGTCGTTCCAATCAAACCAGGATGAATCACTTTGTGAGAAGCTTGATTTGGATACATAAAGTGGTGGAGAATCACCAGGAACTTGAATAAACCTCATAGGAGTTGGCAAGAAGAAGTTATCCCACTTTCAAATCATGTGATTCCAGTTTCCCTGTTTGGGAATAGCACAGCTTCTTCGTCGTTCCAATCAAACCAGGATGAATCACTTTGTGAGAAGCTTGATTTGAATACATAAAGTGGTGGAGAATCACCAGGAACTTGAATAAACCTCATAGGAGTTGGCAAGAAGAAGTTATCCCACTTTCAAATCATGTGATTCCAGATTCCCAGTTTGGGAATAGCACAGCTTCTTCGTCGTTCCAATCAAACCAGGATGAATCACTTTGTCAGAAGCTTGATTTGATACATAAAGTGGTGGAGAATCACCAGGAACTTGAATAAACCTCATAGGAGTTGGCAAGAAGAAGTTATCCCACTTTCAAATCATGTGATTCCAGTTTCCCAGTTTGGGAATAGCACAGCTTCTTCGTCGTTCCAATCAAACCAGGATGAATCACTTTGTGAGAAGCTTGATTTGAATACATAAAGTGGTGGAGAATCACCAGGAACTTGAATAAACCTCATAGGAGTTGGCAAGAAGAAGTTATCCCACTTTCAAATCATGTGATTCCAGTTTCCCAGTTTGGGAATAGCACAGCTTCTTCGTCGTTCCAATCAAACCAGGATGAATCACTTGTGAGAAGCTTGATTTGAATACATAAAGTGGTGGAGAATCACCAGGAACTTGAATAAACCTCATAGGAGTTGGCAAGAAGAAGTTATCCCACTTTCAAATCATGTGATTCCAGTTTCCCAGTTTGGGAATAGCACAGCTTCTTCGTCGTTCCAATCAAACCAGGATGAATCACTTTGTGAGAAGCTTGATTTGATACATAAAGTGGTGGAGAATCACCAGGAACTTGAATAAACCTCATAGGAGTTGGCAAGAAGAAGTTATCCCACTTTCAAATCATGTGATTCCAGATTCCCAGTTTGGGAATAGCACAGCTTCTTCGTCGTTCCAATCAAACCAGGATGAATCACTTTGTGAGAAGCTTGATTTGGATACATAAAGTGGGGAGAATCATCCAGGACTTGAATAAACCTCATAGGAGTTGGCAAGAAGAAGTTATCCCACTTTCAAATCATGTGATTCAGTTTCCCAGTTTGGGAATAGCACAGCTTCTTCGTCGTTCCAATCAAACAGGATGAATCACTTTGTGAGAAGCTTGATTTGGATACATAAAGTGGTGGAGAATCACCAGGAACTGAATAAACCTCATAGGAGTTGGCAAGAAGAAGTTATCCCACTTTCAAATCATGTGATTCCAGTTTCCCGTTTGGGAATAGCACAGCTTCTTCGTCGTTCCAATCAAACCAGGATGAATCACTTTGTGAGAAGCTTGATTTGAATACATAAAGTGGTGGAGGATCACCAGGAAGTTGAATAAACCTCATAGGAGTTGGATGAAGAAGTTATCCCACTTTCAAATCAGGTGATTCCAGTTTCCCAGTTTGGGAATAGCACAGCTTCTTCGTCGTTCCAATCAAACCAGGATGAATCACTTTGTGAGAAGCTTGATTTGGATACATAAAGTGGTGGAGAATCACCAGGAACTTGAATAAACCTCATAGGAGTTGGCAAGAAGAAGTTATCCCACTTTCAAATCATGTGATTCCAGTTTCCCTGTTTGGGAATAGCACAGCTTCTTCGTCGTTCCAATCAAACCAGGATGAATCACTTTGTGAGAAGCTTGATTTGAATACATAAAGTGGTGGAGAATCACCAGGAACTTGAATAAACCTCATAGGAGTTGGCAAGAAGAAGTTATCCCACTTTCAAATCATGTGATTCCAGTTTCCCAGTTTGGGAATAGCACAGCTTCTTCGTCGTTCCAATCAAACACAGGATGAATCACTTTGTGAGAAGCTTGATTTGATACATAAAGTGGTGGAGAATCACCAGGAACTTGAATAAACCTCATAGGAGTTGGCAAGAAGAAGTTATCCCACTTTCAAATCATGTGATTCCAGATTCCCAGTTTGGGAATAGCACAGCTTCTTCGTCGTTCCAATCAAACCAGGATGAATCACTTTGTCAGAAGCTTGATTTGGATACATAAAGTGGTGGAGAATCACCAGGAAGTTGAATAAATCTCATAGGAGTTGGGATGAAGAAGTTATCCCACTTTCAATTAAGGTGATTCCAGTTTCCCAGTTTGGGAATATGACAGCTTCTTCGTCGTTCCAATCAAAACAGGATGAATCACTTTGTGAGAAGCTTGATTTGGATACATAAAGTGGTGGAGAATCACCAGGAAGTTGAATAAATCTCATAGTAGTTGGGATGAAGAAGTTATCCCACTTTCAAATCAGGTGATTCTAGTTTCCCAGTTTGGGAATAGCACAGCTTCTTCGTCGTTCCAATCAAACAAGGATGAATCACTTTGTGAGAATCTTGATTTGGATACATAAAGTGGTGGAGAATCACCAGGAACTTGAATAAACCTCATAGGAGTTGGCAAGAAGAAGTTATCCCACTTTCAAATCATGTGATTCCAGTTTCCCTGTTTGGGAATAGCACAGCTTCTTCGTCGTTCCAATCAAACCAGGATGAATCACTTTGTGAGAAGCTTGATTTGAATACATAAAGTGGTGGAGAATCACCAGGAAGTTGAATAAACCTCATAGGAGTTGGAAGAAGAAGTTATCCCACTTTCAAATCATGTGATTCCAGTTTCCCAGTTTGGGAATAGCACAGCTTCTTCGTCGTTCCAATCAAACCAGGATGAATCACTTTTGAGAAGCTTGATTTGGATACATAAAGTGGTGGAGAATCACCAGGAACTTGAATAAACCTCATAGGAGTTGGCAAGAAGAAGTTATCCCACTTTCAAATCATGTGATTCCAGTTCCCAGTTTGGGAATAGCACAGCTTCTTCGTCGTTCCAATCAAACCAGGATGAATCACTTGTGAGAAGCTTGATTGGATACATAAAGTGGTGGAGAATCACCAGGAACTTGAATAAACCTCATAGGAGTTGGCAAGAAGAAGTTATCCCACTTTCAAATCATGTGATTCCAGTTTCCCAGTTTGGGAATAGCACAGCTTCTTCGTCGTTCCAATCAAACCAGGATGAATCACTTTGTGAGAAGCTTGATTTGGATACATAAAGTGGTGGAGAATCACCAGGAACTTGAATAAACCTCATTAGGAGTTGGCAAGAAGAAGTTATCCCACTTTCAAATCATGTGATTCCAGTTTCCCTGTTGGGAATAGCACAGCTTCTTCGTCGTTCCAATCAAACCAGGATGAATCACTTTGTGAGAAGCTTGATTTGAATACATAAAGTGGTGGAGAATCACCAGGAACTTGAATAAACCTCATAGGAGTTGGCAAGAAGAAGTTATCCCACTTTCAAATCATGTGATTCCAGTTTCCCTGTTTGGGAATAGCACAGCTTCTTCGTCGTTCCAATCAAACCAGGATGAATCACTTTGTGAGAAGCTTGATTTGAATACATAAAGTGGTGGAGAATCACCAGGAACTTGAATAAACCTCATAGGAGTTGGCAAGAAGAAGTTATCCCACTTTCAAATCATGTGATTCCAGTTTCCCAGTTTGGGAATAGCACAGCTTCTTCGTCGTTCCAATCAAACCAGGATGAATCACTTTGTGAGAAGCTTGATTTGAATACATAAAGTGGTGGAGAATCACCAGGAACTTGAATAAACCTCATAGGAGTTGGCAAGAAGAAGTTATCCCACTTTCAAATCATGTGATTCCAGTTTCCCAGTTTGGGAATAGCACAGCTTCTTCGTCGTTCCAATCAAACCAGGATGAATCACTTTGTGAGAAGCTTGATTTGAATACATAAAGTGGTGGAGAATCACCAGGAACTTGAATAAACCTCATAGGAGTTGGCAAGAAGAAGTTATCCCACTTTCAAATCATGTGATTCCAGTTTCCCAGTTTGGGAATAGCACAGCTTCTTCGTCGTTCCAATCAAACCAGGATGAATCACTTTGTGAGAAGCTTGATTTGGATACATAAAGTGGTGGAGAATCACCAGGAACTTGAATAAATCTCATAGGAGTTGGGAAGAAGAAGTTATCCCACTTTCAAATCAGGTGATTCCAGTTTCCCAGTTTGGGAATAGCACAGCTTCTTCGTCGTTCCAATCAAACCAGGATGAATCACTTTGTGAGAAGCTTGATTTGGATACATAAAGTGGTGGAGAATCACCAGGAAGTTGAATAAATCTCATAGGAGTTGGGAAGAAGAAGTTATCCCACTTTCAAATCAGGTGATTCCAGTTTCCCAGTTTGGGAATAGCACAGCTTCTTCGTCGTTCCAATCAAACAAGGATGAATCACTTTGTGAGAAGCTTGATTTGGATACATAAAGTGGTGGAGAATCACCAGGAACTTGAATAAACCTCATAGGAGTTGGCAAGAAGAAGTTATCCCACTTTCAAATCATGTGATTCCAGTTTCCCTGTTTGGGAATAGCACAGCTTCTTCGTCGTTCCAATCAAACCAGGATGAATCACTTTGTGAGAAGCTTGATTGGAATACATAAAGTGGTGGAGAATCACCAGGAACTTGAATAAACCTCATAGGAGTTGGCAAGAAGAAGTTATCCCACTTTCAAATCATTGATTCCAGTTTCCAGTTTGGGAATAGCACAGCTTCTTCGTCGTTCCAATCAAACCAGGATGAATCACTTTGTGAGAAGCTTGATTTGGATACATAAAGTGGTGGAGAATCACCAGGAACTTGAATAAACCTCATAGGAGTTGGCAAGAAGAAGTTATCCCACTTTCAAATCATGTGATTCCAGTTCCCTGTTTGGGAATAGCACAGCTTCTTCGTCGTTCCAATCAAACCAGGATGAATCACTTTGTGAGAAGCTTGATTTGAATACATAAAGTGGTGGAGAATCACCAGGAACTTGAATAAACCTCATAGGAGTTGGCAAGAAGAAGTTATCCCACTTTCAAATCATGTGATTCCAGTTTCCAGTTTGGGAATAGCACAGCTTCTTCGTCGTTCCAATCAAACCAGGATGAATCACTTTGTGAGAAGCTTGATTTGAATACATAAAGTGGTGGAGAATCACCAGGAACTTGAATAAACCTCATAGGAGTTGGCAAGAAGAAGTTATCCCACTTTCAAATCATGTGATTCCAGATTCCCAGTTTGGGAATAGCACAGCTTCTTCGTCGTTCCAATCAAACCAGGATGAATCACTTTGTGAGAAGCTTGATTTGAATACATAAAGTGGTGGAGAATCACCAGGAACTTGAATAAACCTCATAGGAGTTGGCAAGAAGAAGTTATCCCACTTTCAAATCATGTGATTCCAGATTCCCAGTTTGGGAATAGCACAGCTCTTCGTCGTTCCAATCAAACCAGGATGAATCACTTTGTAGAAGCTTGATTTGGATACATAAGTGGTGGAGAATCACCAGGAAGTTGAATAAATCTCATAGGAGTTGGGATGAAGAAGTTATCCCACTTTCAATCATGTGATTCCAGTTTCCCAGTTTGGGAATAGCACAGCTTCTTCGTCGTTCCAATCAAACCAGGATGAATCACTTTGTGAGAAGCTTGATTTGGATACATAAAGTGGTGGAGAATCACCAGGAAGTTGAATAAACCTCATAGGAGTTGGATGAAGAAGTTATCCCACTTTCAAATCAGTGATTCCAGTTTCCCAGTTTGGGAATAGCACAGCTTCTTCGTCGTTCCAATCAAACCAGGATGAATCACTTTGTGAGAAGCTTGATTTGGATACATAAAGTGGTGGAGAATCACCAGGAACTTGAATAAACCTCATAGGAGTTGGCAAGAAGAAGTTATCCCACTTTCAAATCATGTGATTCCAGTTTCCCTGTTTGGGAATAGCACAGCTTCTTCGTCGTTCCAATCAAACCAGGATGAATCACTTTGTGAGAAGCTTGATTTGAATACATAAAGTGGTGGAGAATCACCAGGAACTTGAATAAACCTCATAGGAGTTGGCAAGAAGAAGTTATCCCACTTTCAAATCATGTGATTCCAGTTTCCCAGTTTGGGAATAGCACAGCTTCTTCGTCGTTCCAATCAAACCAGGATGAATCACTTTGTGAGAAGCTTGATTTGGATACATAAAGTGGTGGAGAATCACCAGGAACTTGAATAAACCTCATAGGAGTTGGCAAGAAGAAGTTATCCCACTTTCAAATCATGTGATTCCAGTTTCCAGTTTGGGAATAGCACAGCTTCTTCGTCGTTCCAATCAAACCAGGATGAATCACTTTGTGAGAAGCTTGATTTGAATACATAAAGTGGTGGAGAATCACCAGGAACTTGAATAAACCTCATAGGAGTTGGCAAGAAGAAGTTATCCCACTTTCAAATCATGTGATTCCAGTTTCCCAGTTTGGGAATAGCACAGCTTCTTCGTCGTTCCAATCAAACCAGGATGAATCACTTTGTGAGAAGCTTGATTTGAATACATAAAGTGGTGGGAATCACCAGGAACTTGAATAAACCTCATAGGAGTTGGCAAGAAGAAGTTATCCCACTTTCAAATCATGTGATTCCAGTTTCCCAGTTTGGGAATAGCACAGCTTCTTCGTCGTTCCAATCAAACCAGGATGAATCACTTTGAGAAGCTTGATTTGAATACATAAAGTGGTGGAGAATCACCAGGAACTTGAAATAAACCTCATAGGAATTGGCAAGAAGAAGTTATCCCACTTTCAAATCATGTGATTCCAGATTCCCAGTTTGGGAATAGCACAGCTTCTTCGTCGTTCCAATCAAACCAGGATGAATCACTTTGTCAGAAGCTTGATTTCGATACATAAAGTGGTGGAGAATCACCAGGAAGTTGAATAAATCTCATAGGAGTTGGGAGAAGAAGTTATCCCACTTTCAATCATGTGATTCCAGTTTTCCAGTTTGGGAATAGCACAGCTTCTTCGTCGTTCCAATCAAACCAGGATGAATCACTTTGTGAGAAGCTTGATTTGGATACATAAAGTGGTGGAGAATCACCAGGAAGTTGAATAAATCTCATAGTAGTTGGGATGAAGAAGTTATCCCACTTTCAAATCAGTGATTCCAGTTTCCCAGTTTGGGAATAGCACAGCTTCTTCGTCGTTCCAATCAAACAAGGATGAATCACTTTGTGAGAATCTTGATTTGGATACATAAAGTGGTGGAGAATCACCAGGAACTTGAATAAACCTCATAGGAGTTGGCAAGAAGAAGTTATCCCACTTTCAAATCATGTGATTCCAGTTTCCTGTTTGGGAATAGCACAGCTTCTTCGTCGTTCCAATCAAACCAGGATGAATCACTTTGTGAGAAGCTTGATTTGAATACATAAAGTGGTGGAGAATCACCAGGAACTTGAATAAACCTCATAGGAGTTGGCAAGAAGAAGTTATCCCACTTTCAAATCATGTGATTCCAGATTCCCAGTTTGGGAATAGCACAGCTTCTTCGTCGTTCCAATCAAACCAGGATGAATCACTTTGTGAGAAGCTTGATTTGAATACATAAAGTGGTGGAGAATCACCAGGAACTTGAATAAACCTCATAGGAGTTGGCAAGAAGAAGTTAGTTATCCACTTTCAAATCATGTGATTCCAGTTTCCCAGTTTGGGAATAGCACAGCTTCTTCGTCGTTCCAATCAAACCAGGATGAATCACTTTGTGAGAAGCTTGATTTGAATACATAAAGTGGTGGAGAATCACCAGGAACTTGAATAAACCTCATAGGAGTTGGCAAGAAGAAGTTATCCCACTTTCAAATCATGTGATTCCAGATTCCCAGTTTGGAATAGCACATCTTCTTCGTCGTTCCAATCAAACCAGGATGAATCACTTTGTCAGAAGCTTGATTTCGATACATAAAGTGGTGGAGAATCACCATGAAGTTGAATAAATCTCATAGGAGTTGGGATGAAGAAGTTATCCCACTTTCAATCATGTGATTCCAGTTTCCAGTTTGGGAATAGCACAGCTTCTTCGTTTCCAATCAAACCAGGATGAATCACTTTGTGAGAAGCTTGATTTGGATACATAAAGTGGTGGAGAATCACCAGGAAGTTGAATAAATCTCATAGGAGTTTGGATGAAGAAGTTATCCCACTTTCAAATCAGTGATTCCAGTTTCCCAGTTTGGGAATAGCACAGCTTCTTCGTCGTTCCAATCAAACAAGGATGAATCACTTTGTGAGAATCTTGATTTGGATACATAAAGTGGTGGAGAATCACCAGGAACTTGAATAAACCTCATAGGAGTTGGCAAGAAGAAGTTATCCCACTTTCAAATCATGTGATTCCAGTTTCCAGTTTGGGAATAGCACAGCTTCTTCGTCGTTCCAATCAAACCAGGATGAATCACTTTGTGAGAAGCTTGATTTGAATACATAAAGTGGTGGAGAATCACCAGGAACTTGAATAAACCTCATAGGAGTTGGCAAGAAGAAGTTATCCCACTTTCAAATCATGTGATTCCAGATTCCCAGTTTGGGAATAGCACAGCTTCTTCGTCGTTCCAATCAAAACAGGATGAATCACTTTGTAGAAGCTTGATTTGAATACATAAAGTGGTGGAGAATCACCAGGAACTTGAATAAACCTCATAGGAGTTGGCAAGAAGAAGTTATCCCACTTTCAAATCATGTGATTCCAGTTTCCCAGTTTGGGAATAGCACAGCTTCTTCGTCGTTCCAATCAAACCAGGATGAATCACTTTGTGAGAAGCTTGATTTGAATACATAAAGTGGTGGAGAATCACCAGGAACTTGAATAAACCTCATAGGAGTTGGCAAGAAGAAGTTATCCCACTTTCAAATCATGTGATTCCAGATTCCCAGTTTGGGAATAGCACAGCTTCTTCGTCGTTCCAATCAAACCAGGATGAATCACTTTGTCAGAAGCTTGATTTGGATACATAAAGTGGTGGAGAATCACCAGGAAGTTGAATAAACCTCATAGGAGTTGGGATGAAGAAGTTATCCCACTTTCAAATCATGTGATTCCAGTTTCCCAGTTTGGGAATAGCACAGCTTCTTCGTCGTTCCAATCAAACCAGGATGAATCACTTTGTGAGAAGCTTGATTTGGATACATAAAGTGGTGGAGAATCACCAGGAAGTTGAATAAATCTCATAGGAGTTTGGATGAAGAAGTTATCCCACTTTCAAATCAGTGATTCCAGTTTCCCAGTTTGGGAATAGCACAGCTTCTTCGTCGTTCCAATCAAACAGGATGAATCACTTTGTGAGAATCTTGATTTGGATACATAAAGTGGTGGAGAATCACCAGGAACTTGAATAAACCTCATAGGAGTTGGCAAGAAGAAGTTATCCCACTTTCAAATCATGTGATTCCAGTTTCCCTGTTTGGGAATAGCACAGCTTCTTCGTCGTTCCAATCAAACCAGGATGAATCACTTTGTGAGAAGCTTGATTTGAATACATAAAGTGGTGGAGAATCACCAGGAACTTGAATAAACCTCATAGGAGTTGGCAAGAAGAAGTTATCCCACTTTCAAATCATGTGATTCCAGATTCCCAGTTTGGGAATAGCACAGCTTCTTCGTCGTTCCAATCAAAACAGGATGAATCACTTTGTGAGAAGCTTGATTTGATACATAAAGTGGTGGAGAATCACCAGGAACTTGAATAAACCTCATAGGAGTTGGCAAGAAGAAGTTATCCCACTTTCAAATCATGTGATTCCAGTTTCCAGTTTGGGAATAGCACAGCTTCTTCGTCGTTCCAATCAAACCAGGATGAATCACTTTGTGAGAAGCTTGATTTGAATACATAAAGTGGTGGAGAATCACCAGGAACTTGAATAAACCTCATAGGAGTTGGCAAGAAGAAGTTATCCCACTTTCAAATCATGTGATTCCAGATTCCCAGTTTGGGAATAGCACAGCTTCTTCGTCGTTCCAATCAAACCAGGATGAATCACTTTGTGAGAAGCTTGATTTAATACATAAAGTGGTGGAGAATCACCAGGAACTTGAATAAACCTCATAGGAGTTGGCAAGAAGAAGTTATCCCACTTTCAAATCATGTGATTCCAGTTTCCCTGTTGGGAATAGCACAGCTTCTTCGTCGTTCCAATCAAACCAGGATGAATCACTTTGTGAGAAGCTTGATTTGAATACATAAAGTGGTGGAGAATCACCAGGAACTTGAATAAACCTCATAGGAGTTGGCAAGAAGAAGTTATCCCACTTTCAAATCATGTGATTCCAGTTTCCAGTTTGGGAATAGCACAGCTTCTTCGTCGTTCCAATCAAACCAGGATGAATCACTTTGTGAGAAGCTTGATTTGGATACATAAAGTGGTGGAGAATCACCAGGAAGTTGAATAAATCTCATAGGAGTTGGGATGAAGAAGTTATCCCACTTTCAAATCAGGTGATTCCAGTTTCCCAGTTTGGGAATAGCACAGCTTCTTCGTCGTTCCAATCAAACCAGGATGAATCACTTTGTGAGAAGCTTGATTTGGATACATAAAGTGGTGGAGAATCACCAGGAAGTTGAATAAATGTCATAGGAGTTGGGATGAAGAAGAAGTTATCCCACTTTCAAATCAGGTGATTCCAGTTTCCCAGTTTGGGAATAGCACAGCTTCTTCGTCGTTCCAATCAAACAAGGATGAATCACTTTGTGAGAAGCTTGATTTGGATACATAAAGTGGTGGAGAATCACCAGGAACTTGAATAAACCTCATAGGAGTTGGCAAGAAGAAGTTATCCCACTTTCAAATCATGTGATTCCAGTTTCCCTGTTTGGGAATAGCACAGCTTCTTCGTCGTTCCAATCAAACCAGGATGAATCACTTTGTGAGAAGCTTGATTTGAATACATAAAGTGGTGGAGAATCACCAGGAACTTGAATAAACCTCATAGGAGTTGGCAAGAAGAAGTTATCCCACTTTCAAATCATGTGATTCCAGTTTCCCAGTTTGGGAATAGCACAGCTTCTTCGTCGTTCCAATCAAACCAGGATGAATCACTTTGTGAGAAGCTTGATTTGAATACATAAAGTGGTGGAGAATCACCAGGAACTTGAATAAACCTCATAGGAGTTGGCAAGAAGAAGTTATCCCACTTTCAAATCATGTGATTCCAGATTCCCAGTTTGGGAATAGCACAGCTTCTTCGTCGTTCCAATCAAACCAGGATGAATCACTTTGTCAGAAGCTTGATTTCGATACATAAAGTGGTGGAGAATCACCAGGAAGTTGAATAAATCTCATAGGAGTTGGGATGAAGAAGTTATCCCACTTTCAAATCAGGTGATTCCAGTTTCCCAGTTTGGGAATATGACAGCTTCTTCGTCGTTCCAATCAAACCAGGATGAATCACTTTGTGAGAAGCTTGATTTGGATACATAAAGTGGTGGAGAATCACCAGGAAGTTGAATAAACCTCATAGGAGTTGGATGAAGAAGTTATCCCACTTTCAAATCAGGTGATTCCAGTTTCCCAGTTTGGGAATAGCACAGCTTCTTCGTCGTTCCAATCAAACAGGATGAATCACTTTGTGAGAATCTTGATTTGGATACATAAAGTGGTGGAGAATCACCAGGAACTTGAATAAACCTCATAGGAGTTGGCAAGAAGAAGTTATCCCACTTTCAAATCATGTGATTCCAGTTTCCCTGTTTGGGAATAGCACAGCTTCTTCGTCGTTCCAATCAAACCAGGATGAATCACTTTGTGAGAAGCTTGATTTGAATACTAAAGTGGTGGAGAATCACCAGGAAGTTGAATAAACCTCATAGGAGTTGGCAAGAAGAAGTTATCCCACTTTCAAATCATGTGATTCCAGATTCCCAGTTTGGGAATAGCACAGCTTCTTCGTCGTTCCAGTCAAAACAGGATTAATCACTTTGTCAGAAGCTTGATTTGGACACATAAAGTGGTGGAGAATCACCAGGAAGTTGAATAAATCTCATAGGAGTTGGGAAGAAGAAGTTATCCCACTTTCAAATCAGGTGATTCCAGTTTCCCAGTTTGGGAATAGCACAGCTTCTTCGTCGTTCCAATCAAACCAGGATGAATCACTTTGTGAGAAGCTTGATTTGGATACATAAAGTGGTGGAGAATCACCAGGAAGTTGAATAAATCTCATAGGAGTTGGGATGAAGAAGTTATCCCACTTTCAAATCAGGTGATTCCAGTTTCCCAGTTTGGGAATAGCACAGCTTCTTCGTCGTTCCAATCAAACCAGGATGAATCACTTTGTGAGAAGCTTGATTTGGATACATAAAGTGGTGGAGAATCACCAGGAACTTGAATAAACCTCATAGGAGTTGGCAAGAAGAAGTTATCCCACTTTCAAATCATGTGATTCCAGTTTCCAGTTTGGGAATAGCACAGCTTCTTCGTCGTTCCAATCAAACCAGGATGAATCACTTTGTGAGAAGCTTGATTTGAATACATAAAGTGGTGGAGAATCACCAGGAACTTGAATAAACCTCATAGGAGTTGGCAAGAAGAAGTTATCCCACTTTCAAATCATGTGATTCCAGTTTCCCAGTTTGGGAATAGCACAGCTTCTTCGTCGTTCCAATCAAACAAGGATGAATCACTTTGTGAGAAGCTTGATTTGGATACATAAAGTGGTGGAGAATCACCAGGAACTTGAATAAACCTCATAGGAGTTGGCAAGAAGAAGTTATCCCACTTTCAAATCATGTGATTCCAGTTTCCCTGTTTGGGAATAGCACAGCTTCTTCGTCGTTCCAATCAAACCAGGATGAATCACTTTGTGAGAAGCTTGATTTGAATACATAAAGTGGTGGAGAATCACCAGGAACTTGAATAAACCTCATAGGAGTTGGCAAGAAGAAGTTATCCCACTTTCAAATCATGTGATTCCAGATTCCCAGTTTGGGAATAGCACAGCTTCTTCGTCGTTCCAATCAAACCAGGATGAATCACTTTGTGAGAAGCTTGATTTGAATACATAAAGTGGTGGAGAATCACCAGGAACTTGAATAAACCTCATAGGAGTTGGCAAGAAGAAGTTATCCCACTTTCAAATCATGTGATTCCAGATCCCAGTTTGGGAATAGCACAGCTTCTTCGTCGTTCCAATCAAACCAGGATGAATCACTTTGTGAGAAGCTTGATTTGAATACATAAAGTGGTGGAGAATCACCAGGAACTTGAATAAACCTCATAGGAGTTGGCAAGAAGAAGTTATCCCACTTTCAAATCATGTGATTCCAGATTCCCAGTTTGGGAATAGCACAGCTTCTTCGTCGTTCCAATCAAACCAGGATGAATCACTTTGTCAGAAGCTTGATTTCGATACATAAAGTGGTGGAGAATCACCACGAAGTTGAATAAATCTCATAGGAGTTGGGATGAAGAAGTTATCCCAGTTTCAATTATGGTGATTCCAGTTTTCCAGTTTGGGAATAGGACAGCTTCTTCGTAATTCCAATCAAACCAGGATGAATCACTTTGTGAGAAGCTTGATTTGGATACATAAAGTGGTGGAGAATCACCAGGAAGTTGAATAAATGTCATAGTAGTTTGGATGAAGAAGTTATCCCACTTTCAAATCAGATGATTATAGTTTCCCAGTTTGGGAATAGCACAGCTTCTTCGTCGTTCCAATCAAACAAGGATGAATCACTTTGTGAGAATCTTGATTTGGATACATAAAGTGGTGGAGAATCACCAGGAACTTGAATAAACCTCATAGGAGTTGGCAAGAAGAAGTTATCCCACTTTCAAATCATGTGATTCCAGTTTCCCTGTTTGGGAATAGCACAGCTTCTTCGTCGTTCCAATCAAACCAGGATGAATCACTTTGTGAGAAGCTTGATTTGAATACATAAAGTGGTGGAGAATCACCAGGAACTTGAATAAACCTCATAGGAGTTGGCAAGAAGAAGTTATCCCACTTTCAAATCATGTGATTCCAGATTCCCAGTTTGGGAATAGCACAGCTTCTTCGTCGTTCCAATCAAAACAGGATGAATCACTTTGTCAGAAGCTTGATTTGAATACATAAAGTGGTGGAGAATCACCAGGAACTTGAATAAACCTCATAGGAGTTGGCAAGAAGAAGTTATCCCACTTTCAAAATCATTGATTCCAGTTCCCTGTTTGGGAATAGCACAGCTTCTTCGTCGTTCCAATCAAACCAGGATGAATCACTTTGTGAGAAGCTTGATTTGAATACATAAAGTGGTGGAGAATCACCAGGAACTGTGAATAAACCTCATAGGAGTTGGCAAGAAGAAGTTATCCCACTTTCAAATCATGTGATTCCAGATTCCCAGTTTGGGAATAGCACAGCTTCTTCGTCGTTCCAATCAAACCAGGATGAATCACTTTGTCAGAAGCTTGATTTCGATACATAAAGTGGTGGAGAATCACCATGAAGTTGAATAAATCTCATAGGAGTTGGGATGAAGAAGTTATCCCACTTTCAATCATGTGATTCCAGTTTCCAGTTTGGGAATAGCACAGCTTCTTCGTCGTTCCAATCAAACCAGGATGAATCACTTTGTGAGAAGCTTGATTTGGATACATAAAGTGGTGGAGAATCACCAGGAACAATAAACCTCATAGGAGTTGGCAAGAAGAAGTTATCCCACTTTCAAATCATGTGATTCCAGATTCCCAGTTTGGGAATAGCACAGCTTCTTCGTCGTTCCAATCAAACCAGGATGAATCACTTTGTGAGAAGCTTGATTTGATACATAAAGTGGTGGAGAATCACCAGGAACTTGAATAAACCTCATAGGAGTTGGCAAGAAGAAGTTATCCCACTTTCAAATCATGTGATTCCAGTTCCCAGTTTGGGAATAGCACAGCTTCTTCGTCGTTCCAATCAAAACAGGATGAATCACTTTGTGAGAAGCTTGATTTGAATACATAAAGTGGTGGAGAATCACCAGGAACTTGAATAAACCTCATAGGAGTTGGCAAGAAGAAGTTATCCCACTTTCAAATCATGTGATTCCAGTTTCCCAGTTTGGGAATAGCACAGCTTCTTCGTCGTTCCAATCAAACCAGGATGAATCACTTTGTGAGAAGCTTGATTTGAATACATAAAGTGGTGGAGAATCACCAGGAACTTGAAATAAACCTCATAGGAGTTGCAAGAAGAAGTTATCCCACTTTCAAATCATGTGATTCCAGATTCCCAGTTTGGGAATAGCACAGCTTCTTCGTCGTTCCAATCAAACCAGGATGAATCACTTTGTGAGAAGCTTGATTTGAATACATAAAGTGGTGGAGAATCACCAGGAACTTGAATAAACCTCATAGGAGTTGGCAAGAAGAAGTTATCCCACTTTCAAATCATGTGATTCCAGTTTCCCATTTGGGAATAGCACAGCTTCTTCGTCGTTCCAATCAAACCAGGATGAATCACTTTGTGAGAAGCTTGATTTGAATACATAAAGTGGTGGAGAATCACCAGGAACTTGAATAAACCTCATAGGAGTTGGCAGAAGAAGAAGTTATCCCACTTTCAAATCATGTGATTCCAGATTCCCAGTTTGGGAATAGCACAGCTTCTTCGTCGTTCCAATCAAACCAGGATGAATCACTTTGTGAGAAGCTTGATTTCGATACATAAAGTGGTGGAGAATCACCAGGAAGTTGAATAAATCTCATAGGAGTTGGGATGAAGAAGTTATCCCACTTTCAAATCAGGTGATTCCAGTTTCCCAGTTTGGGAATAGCACAGCTTCTTCGTCGTTCCAATCAAACCAGGATGAATCACTTTGTGAGAAGCTTGATTTGGATACATAAAGTGGTGGAGAATCACCAGGAAGTTGAATAAACCTCATAGGAGTTGGGGATGAAGAAGTTATCCCACTTTCAAATCAGGTGATTCCAGTTCCCAGTTTGGGAATAGCACAGCTTCTTCGTCGTTCCAATCAAACAAGGATGAATCACTTTGTGAGAAGCTTGATTTGGATACATAAAGTGGTGGAGAATCACCAGGAACTTGAATAAACCTCATAGGAGTTGGCAAGAAGAAGTTATCCCACTTTCAAATCATGTGATTCCAGTTTCCCTGTTTGGGAATAGCACAGCTTCTTCGTCGTTCCAATCAAACCAGGATGAATCACTTTGGAGAAGCTTGATTTGAATATTAAAGTGGTGGAGAATCACCAGGAACTTGAATAAACCTCATAGGAGTTGGCAAGAAGAAGTTATCCCACTTTCAAATCATGTGATTCCAGATCCCAGTTTGGGAATAGCACAGCTTCTTCGTCGTTCCAATCAAAACAGGATTAATCACTTTGTCAGAAGCTTGATTTGGATACATAAAGTGGTGGAGAATCACCAGGAAGTTGAATAAATCTCATAGGAGTTGGGATGAAGAAGTTATCCCACTTTCAAATCAGGTGATTCCAGTTTCCCAGTTTGGGAATAGCACAGCTTCTTCGTCGTTCCAATCAAACCAGGATGAATCACTTGTGTGAGAAGCTTGATTTGGATACATAAAGTGGTGGAGAATCACCAGGAAGTTGAATAAATCTCATAGGAGTTGGGATGAAGAAGTTATCCCACTTTCAAATCAGGTGATTCCAGTTTCCAGTTTGGGAATAGCACAGCTTCTTCGTCGTTCCAATCAAACAAGGATGAATCACTTTGTGAGAAGCTTGATTTGGATACATAAAGTGGTGGAGAATCACCAGGAACTTGAATAAACCTCATAGGAGTTGGCAAGAAGAAGTTATCCCACTTTCAAATCAGGTGATTCCAGTTTCCCAGTTTGGGAATAGCACAGCTTCTTCGTCGTTCCAATCAAACCAGGATGAATCACTTTGTGAGAAGCTTGATTTGGATACATAAAGTGGTGGAGAATCACCAGGAACTTGAATAAACCTCATAGGAGTTGGCAAGAAGAAGTTATCCCACTTTCAAATCATGTGATTCCAGTTTCCCAGTTTGGGAATAGCACAGCTTCTTCGTCGTTCCAATCAAACCAAGATGAATCACTTTGTGAGAAGCTTGATTTGAATACATAAAGTGGTGGAGAATCACCAGGAACTTGAATAAACCTCATAGGAGTTGGCAAGAAGAAGTTATCCCCTTTCAATCATGGTGATTCCAGTTTCCCAGTTTGGGAATAGCACAGCTTCTTCGTCGTTCCAATCAAACCAGGATGAATCACTTTGTGAGAAGCTTGATTTGGATACATAAAGTGGTGGAGAATCACCAGGAAGTTGAATAAATGTCATAGTAGTTTGGATGAAGAAGTTATCCCACCTTTCAATATGATTCATCAGATTTTTCCAGTTTGGGAATAGCACAGCTTCTTCGTCGTTCCAATCAAACAGGATGAATCACTTTGTGAGAATCTTGATTTGGATACATAAAGTGGTGGAGAATCACCAGGAACTTGAATAAACCTCATAGGAGTTGGCAAGAAGAAGTTATCCCACTTTCAAATCATGTGATTCCAGTTTCCTTGTTTGGGAATAGCACAGCTTCTTCGTCGTTCCAATCAAACCAGGATGAATCACTTTGTGAGAAGCTTGATTTGAATACTTAAAGTGGTGGAGAATCACCAGGAACTGAATAATAAACCTCATAGGAGTAGGAGTTGCAAGAAGAAGTATCCCACTTTCAAATCATGTGATTCCAGATTCCCAGTTTGGGAATAGCACAGCTTCTTCGTCGTTCCAGTCAAAACATGATTAATCACTTTGTCAGAAGCTTGATTTGAATTCATAAAGTGGTGGAGAATCACCAGGAACTTGAATAAACCTCATAGGAGTTGGCAAGAAGAAGTTATCCCACTTTCAAATCATGTGATTCCAGTTTCCAGTTTGGGAATAGCACAGCTTCTTCGTCGTTCCAATCAAACCAGGATGAATCACTTTGTGAGAAGCTTGATTTGAATACATAAAGTGGTGGAGAATCACCAGGAACTTGAATAAACCTCATAGGAGTTGGCAAGAAGAAGTTATCCCACTTTCAAATCATGTGATTCCAGATTCCCAGTTTGGGAATAGCACAGCTTCTTCGTCGTTCCAATCAAACAGGATGAATCACTTTGTGAGAAGCTTGATTTGAATACATAAAGTGGTGGAGAATCACCAGGAACTTGAATAAACCTCATAGGAGTTGGCAAGAAGAAGTTATCCCACTTTCAAATCATGTGATTCCAGTTTCCCTGTTTGGGAATAGCACAGCTTCTTCGTCGTTCCAATCAAACCAGGATGAATCACTTTGTGAGAAGCTTGATTTGAATACATAAAGTGGTGGAGAATCACCAGGAACTTGAATAAACCTCATAGGAGTTGGCAAGAAGAAGTTATCCCACTTTCAAATCATGTGATTCCAGATTCCCAGTTTGGGAATAGCACATCTTCTTCGTCGTTCCAATCAAACCAGGATGAATCACTTTGTCAGAAGCTTGATTTCGATACATAAAGTGGTGGAGAATCACCACGAAGTTGAATAAATCTCATAGGAGTTGGGATGAAGAAGTTATCCCACTTTCAATTATGGTGATTCCAGTTCCCAGTTTGGGAATAGACAGCTTCTTCGTCGTTCCAATCAAACCAGGATGAATCACTTTGTGAGAAGCTTGATTTGGATACATAAAGTGGTGGAGAATCACCAGGAAGTTGAATAAATGTCATAGTAGTTGGGATGAAGAAGTTATCCCACTTTCAAATCAGGTGATTCTAGTTCCCAGTTTGGGAATAGCACAGCTTCTTCGTCGTTCCAATCAAACAAGGATGAATCACTTTGTGAGAATCTTGATTTGGATACATAAAGTGGTGGAGAATCACCAGGAACTTGAATAAACCTCATAGGAGTTGGCAAGAAGAAGTTATCCCACTTTCAAATCATGTGATTCCAGTTTCCCTGTTTGGGAATAGCACAGCTTCTTCGTCGTTCCAATCAAACCAGGATGAATCACTTTGTGAGAAGCTTGATTTGAATACTTAAAGTGGTGGAGAATCACCAGGAACTTGAATAAACCTCATAGGAGTTGGCAAGAAGAAGTTATCCCACTTTCAAATCATGTGATTCCAGATTCCCAGTTTGGGAATAGCACAGCTTCTTCGTCGTTCCAGTCAAAACAGGATTAATCACTTTGTCAGAAGCTTGATTTGGACACATAAAGTGGTGGAGAATCACCAGGAATTGAATAAATCTCATAGGAGTTGGGAGAAGAAGTTATCCCACTTTCAAATCAGGTGATTCCAATTTCCCAGTTTGGGAATAGCACAGCTTCTTCGTCGTTCCAATCAAACCAGGATGAATCACTTTGTGAGAAGCTTGATTTGGATACATAAAGTGGTGGAGAATCACCAGGAAGTTGAATAAATCTCATAGGAGTTGGGATGAAGAAGTTATCCCACTTTCAAATCAGGTGATTCCAGTTTCCCAGTTTGGGAATAGCACAGCTTCTTCGTCGTTCCAATCAAACAAGGATGAATCACTTTGTGAGAATCTTGATTTGGATACATAAAGTGGTGGAGAATCACCAGGAACTTGAATAAACCTCATAGGAGTTGGGATGAAGAAGTTATCCCAGTTTCAATTAAGGTGATTCCAGTTTCCCATTTGGGTAATAGGACAGCTTCTTCGTAATTCCAATCAAACCAGGATGAATCACTTTGTGAGAAGCTTGATTTGGATACATAAAGTGGTGGAGAATCACCAGGAAGTTGAATAAACCTCATAGGAGTTGGCAAGAAGAAGTTATCCCACTTTCAAATCATGTGATTCCAGTTTCCCTGTTTGGGAATAGCACAGCTTCTTCGTCGTTCCAATCAAACCAGGATGAATCACTTTGTGAGAAGCTTGATTTGAATACTTAAAGTGGTGGAGAATCACCAGGAACTTGAATAAACCTCATAGGAGTTGGCAAGAAAGAAGTTATCCCACTTTCAAATCATGTGATTCCAGATTCCCAGTTTGGGAATAGCACAGCTTCTTCGTCGTTCCAATCAAAACAGGATGAATCACTTTGTCAGAAGCTTGATTTGAATACATAAAGTGGTGGAGAATCACCAGGAACTTGAATAAACCTCATAGGAGTTGGCAAGAAGAAGTTATCCCACTTTCAAATCATGTGATTCCAGTTTCCCTGTTTGGGAATAGCACAGTCTTCGTCGTTCCAATCAAACCAGGATGAATCACTTTGTGAGAAGCTTGATTTGAATACATAAAGTGGTGGAGAATCACCAGGACTTGAATAAACCTCATAGGAGTTGGCAAGAAGAAGTTATCCCACTTTCAAATCATGTGATTCCAGATTCCCAGTTTGGGAATAGCACATCTTCTTCGTCGTTCCAATCAAACCAGGATGAATCACTTTGTCAGAAGCTTGATTTCGATACATAAAGTGGTGGAGAATCACCAGGAAGTTGAAATAAACTCTCATAGAGTTGGGAGAAGAAGTTATCCCACTTTCAATCATGTGATTCCAGTTTTCCCAGTTTGGGAATAGCACAGCTTCTTCGTCGTTCCAATCAAACCAGGATGAATCACTTTGTGAGAAGCTTGATTTGGATACATAAAGTGGTGGAGAATCACCAGGAAGTTGAATAAATGTCATAGGAGTTGGAGAAGAAGTTATCCCACTTTCAAATCATGTGATTCCAGTTTCCCAGTTTGGGAATAGCACAGCTTCTTCGTCGTTCCAATCAAACAAGGATGAATCACTTTGTGAGAATCTTGATTTGGATACATAAAGTGGTGGAGAATCACCAGGAACTTGAATAAACCTCATAGGAGTTGGCAAGAAGAAGTTATCCCACTTTCAAATCATGTGATTCCAGTTTCCTTGTTTGGGAATAGCACAGCTTCTTCGTCGTTCCAATCAAACCAGGATGAATCACTTTTGAGAGAAGCTTGATTTGAATACATAAAGTGGTGGAGAATCACCAGGAACTTGAATAAACCTCATAGGAGTTGGCAAGAAGAAGTTATCCCACTTTCAAATCATGTGATTCCAGATTCCCAGTTTGGGAATAGCACAGCTTCTTCGTCGTTCCAATCAAACAGGATGAATCACTTTGTCAGAAGCTTGATTTGAATACATAAAGTGGTGGAGAATCACCAGGAACTTGAATAAACCTCATAGGAGTTGGCAAGAAGAAGTTATCCCACTTTCAAATCATGTGATTCCAGTTTCCCTGTTTGGGAATAGCACAGCTTCTTCGTCGTTCCAATCAAACCAGGATGAATCACTTTGTGAGAAGCTTGATTTGAATACATAAAGTGGTGGAGAATCACCAGGAACTTGAATAAACCTCATAGGAGTTGGCAAGAAGAAGTTATCCCACTTTCAAATCATGTGATTCCAGATTCCCAGTTTGGGAATAGCACAGCTTCTTCGTCGTTCCAAATCAAACCAGGATGAATCACTTTGTGAGAAGCTTGATTTGAATACATAAAGTGGTGGAGAATCACCAGGAACTTGAATAAACCTCATAGGAGTTGGCAAGAAGAAGTTATCCCACTTTCAAATCATGTGATTCCAGTTTCCCAGTTTGGGAATAGCACAGCTTCTTCGTCGTTCCAATCAAACCAGGATGAATCACTTTGTGAGAAGCTTGATTTGAATACATAAAGTGGTGGAGAATCACCAGGAGAACTTGAATAAACCTCATAGGAGTTGGCAAGAAGAAGTTACCCACTTTCAAATCATGTGATTCCAGATTCCCAGTTTGGGAATAGCACAGCTTCTTCGTCGTTCCAATCAAACCAGGATGAATCACTTTGTGAGAAGCTTGATTCGATACATAAAGTGGTGGAGAATCACCATGAAGTTGAATAAATCTCATAGGAGTTGGGATGAAGAAGTTATCCCACTTTCAATTAAGGTGATTCCAGTTTCCCAGTTTGGGAATATGACAGCTTCTTCGTCGTTCCAATCAAACCAGGATGAATCACTTTGTGAGAAGCTTGATTTGGATACATAAAGTGGTGGAGAATCACCAGGAAGTTGAATAAATGTCATAGTAGTTGGGATGAAGAAGTTATCCCACTTTCAAATCAGGTGATTCTAGTTTCCCAGTTTGGGAATAGCACAGCTTCTTCGTCGTTCCAATCAAACAAGGATGAATCACTTTGTGAGAATCTTGATTTGGATACATAAAGTGGTGGAGAATCACCAGGAACTTGAATAAACCTCATAGGAGTTGGCAAGAAGAAGTTATCCCACTTTCAAATCATGTGATTCCAGTTTCCCTGTTTGGGAATAGCACAGCTTCTTCGTCGTTCCAATCAAACCAGATGAATCACTTTGTGAGAAGCTTGATTTGAATACTAAAGTGGTGGAGAATCACCAGGAACTTGAATAAACCTCATAGGAGTTGGCAAGAAGAAGTTATCCCACTTTCAAATCATGTGATTCCAGATTCCCAGTTTGGGAATAGCACAGCTTCTTCGTCGTTCCAATCAAACCAGGATTAATCACTTTGTCAGAAGCTTGATTTGGTACATAAAGTGGTGGAGAATCACCAGGAAGTTGAATAATAACCTCATAGGAGTTGGGATGAAGAAGTTAAGAAGTTATCCCACTTTCAAATCAGGTGATTCCAATTTCCAGTTTGGGAATAGGACAGCTTCTTCGTGTTCCAATCAAACCAGGATGAATCACTTTGTGAGAAGCTTGATTTGGATACATAAAGTGTGGAGAATCACCAGGAAGTTGAATAAATCTCATAGGAGTTGGGATGAAGAAGTTATCCCACTTTCAAATCAGGTGATTCCAGTTTCCCAGTTTGGGAATAGCACAGCTTCTTCGTCGTTCCAATCAAACAAGGATGAATCACTTTGTGAGAAGCTTGATTTGGATACATAAAGTGGTGGAGAATCACCAGGAACTTGAATAAACCTCATAGGAGTTGGGATGAAGAAGTTATCCCACTTTCAAATCAGGTGATTCCAGTTTCCCAGTTTGGGAATAGCACAGCTTCTTCGTCGTTCAATCAAAACCAGGATGAATCACTTGTGGAGAAGCTTGATTTGAATACATAAAGTGGTGGAGAATCACCAGGAAGTTGAATAAACTCATAGGAGTTGGCAAGAAGAAGTTATCCCACTTTCAAATCATGTGATTCCAGTTTCCCAGTTTGGGAATAGCACAGCTTCTTCGTCGTTCCAATCAAACAAGATGAATCACTTTGTGAGAAGCTTGATTTGAATACATAAAGTGGTGGAGAATCACCAGGAACTTGAATAAACCTCATAGGAGTTGGCAAGAAGAAGTTATCCCACTTTCAATCATGTGATTCCAGTTTCCCAGTTTGGGAATAGCACAGCTTCTTCGTCGTTCCAATCAAACCAGGATGAATCACTTTGTGAGAAGCTTGATTGGATACATAAAGTGGTGGAGAATCACCAGGAAGTTGAATAAACCTCATAGGAGTTTGGATGAAGAAGTTATCCCACTTTCAAATCAGATGATTCCAGTTTCCAGTTTGGGAATAGCACAGCTTCTTCGTCGTTCCAATCAAACCAGGATGAATCACTTTGTGAGAAGCTTGATTTGGATACATAAAGTGGTGGAGAATCACCAGGAACTTGAATAAACCTCATAGGAGTTGGCAAGAAGAAGTTATCCCACTTTCAAATCATGTGATTCCAGTTTCCCAGTTTGGGAATAGCACAGCTTCTTCGTCGTTCCAATCAAACCAGGATGAATCACTTTGTGAGAAGCTTGATTTGAATACATAAAGTGGTGGAGAATCACCAGGAACTTGAATAAACCTCATAGGAGTTGGCAAGAAGAAGTTATCCCACTTTCAAATCATGTGATTCCAGATTCCCAGTTTGGGAATAGCACAGCTCTTCGTCGTTCCAATCAAACCAGGATGAATCACTTTGTGAGAAGCTTGATTTGAATACATAAAGTGGTGGAGAATCACCAGGAACTTGAATAAACCTCATAGGAGTTGGCAAGAAGAAGTTATCCCACTTTCAAATCATGTGATTCCAGTTTCCCTGTTTGGGAATAGCACAGCTTCTTCGTCGTTCCAATCAAACCAGGATGAATCACTTTGTGAGAAGCTTGATTTGAATACATAAAGTGGTGGAGAATCACCAGGAACTTGAATAAACCTCATAGGAGTTGGCAAGAAGAAGTTATCCCACTTTCAAATCATGTGATTCCAGATTCCCAGTTTGGGAATAGCACAGCTTCTTCGTCGTTCCAATCAAACCAGGATGAATCACTTTGTCAGAAGCTTGATTTGGATACATAAAGTGGTGGAGAATCACCAGGAAGTTGAATAAATCTCATAGGAGTTGGGATGAAGAAGTTATCCCACTTTCAATCATGTGATTCCAGTTTCCCAGTTTGGGAATAGACAGCTTCTTCGTCGTTCCAATCAAACCAGGATGAATCACTTTGTGAGAGAGCTTGATTGGATACATAAAGTGGTGGAGAATCACCAGGAAGTTGAATAAATTCATAGTATGTGGATGAAGAAGTTATCCCACTTTCAAATCAGGTGATTCTAGTTCCCAGTTTGGGAATAGCACAGCTTCTTCGTCGTTCCAATCAAACAGGATGAATCACTTTGTGAGAAGCTTGATTTGGATACATAAAGTGGTGGAGAATCACCAGGAACTTGAATAAACCTCATAGGAGTTGGCAAGAAGAAGTTATCCCACTTTCAAATCATGTGATTCCAGTTTCCCTGTTTGGGAATAGCACAGCTTCTTCGTCGTTCCAATCAAACCAGGATGAATCACTTGTGAGAAGCTTGATTTGAATACATAAAGTGGTGGAGAATCACCAGGAACTTGAATAAACCTCATAGGAGTTGGCAAGAAGAAGTTATCCCACTTTCAAATCATGTGATTCCAGATTCCCAGTTTGGGAAAGCACAGCTTCTTCGTCGTTCCAATCAAAACAGGATGAATCACTTTGTAGAAGCTTGATTTGGATACATAAAGTGGTGGAGAATCACCAGGAAGTTGAATAAATCATAGGAGTTGGGATGAAGAAGTTATCCCACTTTCAAATCAGGTGATTCCAGTTCCCAGTTTGGGAATAGCACAGCTTCTTCGTCGTTCCAATCAAACCAGGATGAATCACTTTGTGAGAAGCTTGATTTGGATACATAAAGTGGTGGAGAATCACCAGGAAGTTGAATAAATCTCATAGGAGTTGGGAAGAAGAAGTTATCCCACTTTCAAATCAGTGATTCTAGTTTCCCAGTTTGGGAATAGCACAGCTTCTTCGTCGTTCCAATCAAACAAGATGAATCACTTTGTGAGAAGCTTGATTTGGATACATAAAGTGGTGGAGAATCACCAGGAACTTGAATAAACCTCATAGGAGTTGGGATGAAGAAGAAGTTATCCCACTTTCAATTAAGTGATTCCAGTTTCCCAGTTTGGGAATAGCACAGCTTCTTCGTGTTCCAATCAAACCAGGATGAATCACTTTGTGAGAAGCTTGATTTGGATACATAAAGTGGTGGAGAATCACCAGGAAGTTGAATAAACTCATAGAGTTGGGAAGAGAAGTTATCCCACTTTCAAATCATGTGATTCCAGTTCCCTGTTTGGGAATAGCACAACTTCTTCGTCGTTCCAATCAAACAGATGAATCACTTTGTGAGAAGCTTGATTTGAATACATAAAGTGGTGGAGAATCACCAGGAACTTGAATAAACCTCATAGGAGTTGGCAAGAAGAAGTTATCCCACTTTCAAATCATGTGATTCCAGATTCCCAGTTTGGGAATAGCACAGCTTCTTCGTCGTTCCAATCAAACCAGGATGAATCACTTTGTGAGAAGCTTGATTTGAATACATAAAGTGGTGGAGAATCACCAGGAACTTGAATAACCTCATAGGAGTTGGCAAGAAGAAGTTATCCCACTTTCAAATCATGTGATTCAATTCCCTGTTTGGGAATAGCACAGCTTCGTCGTCGTTCCAATCAAACCAGGATGAATCACTTTGTGAGAAGCTTGATTTTGATACATAAAGTGGTGGAGAATCACCAGGAACTTGAATAAACCTCATAGGAATTGGCAAGAAGAGAGTTACCCACTTTCAAATCATGTGATTCCAGATTCCCAGTTTGGGAATAGCACAGCTTCTTCGTCGTTCCAATCAAACCAGGATGAATCACTTTGTGAGAAGCTTGATTTGGATACATAAAGTGGTGGAGAATCACCAGGAAGTTGAATAAATCTCATAGGAGTTGGAGAAGAAGTTATCCCACTTTCAATTCAGGTGATTCCAGTTTCCCAGTTTGGGAATAGCACAGCTTCTTCGTCGTTCCAATCAAACCAGGATGTCACTTGTGAGAAGCTTGATTTGGATACATAAAGTGGTGGAGAATCACCAGGAACTTGAATAAACCTCATAGGAGTGGGCAAGAAGAAGTTATCCCACTTTCAAATCATGTGATTCCAGTTTCCCTGTTTGGGAATAGCACAGTTCTTTGTCGTTCCAATCAAACAGGATAATCACTTTGTGAGAAGCTTGATTTAATACATAAAGTGGTGGAGAATCACCAGGAATTGAATAAACCTCATAGGAGTTGGCAAGAAGAAGTTATCCCACTTTCAAATCATGTGATTCCAGTTTCTTGTTGGGAATAGCACAGCTTCTTCGTCGTTCCAATCAAACCAGGATGAATCACTTTGTGAGAAGCTTGATTTGAATACTAAAGTGGTGGAGAATCACCAGGAACTTGAATAAACCTCATAGGAGTTGGCAAGAAGAAGTTATCCCACTTTCAAATCATGTGATTCCAGATTCCCAGTTTGGGAATAGCACAGCTTCTTCGTCGTTCCAATCAAACCAGGATGAATCACTTTGTGAGAAGCTTGATTTGAATACATAAAGTGGTGGAGAATCACCAGGAACTTGAATAAACCTCATAGGAAGTTGGCAAGAAGAAGTTATCCCACTTTCAATCATGTGATTCAGTTTCCAGTTTGGGAATAGCAATCTTCTTCGTCGTTCCAATCAACCAGGATGAATCACTTTGTCAGAAGCTTGATTTGGATACATAAAGTGGTGGAGAATCACAGGAAGTTGAATAAACTCATAGGAGTTGGGAGAAGAAGTTATCCAAAGTTATGTGATTCCAGTTTCCCAATAGAAAAACTTTGTCCTTCAAATTCAATCCATGAAGATGATTTGAATTTTTAGAAGGTTGACAGTGAAGGAGGAAATCAAGGGGAAATGATATATATAATAGTAAGACAGATAAAAAACGATAATATTAAGAAGTTCATTAGATAATTCTCTTTAATTCAAATAAAAGTCATTTCCATTAACGTATATAATTACTTGGTGAATTGGAACATAAATTAGATCACCAGAGCTTGAATAACAATTAATAATAAAAATTCCCACTTTAAATCATGTGATTCAGTTCATGTTAAATAACTAACTTAATCGTCAATTCTCAACAACCATGGAATCCACTTTGGAGAAGCTTGATTTGAATTACATATGTGAGGAGTCACCAGGAACTGTGAATAACCCCATAGGATTGTCAAGAAGGAAGTATCCCACTGTGATCAAAAGTGAATAAGATTCCGGGTGAGCTTGACCGGCGGAGGATAGGTAGTCGACAGGAACATGGATTCTCCACCTCTAACAAAGCAGTTTGGGAATAGACGCGGATGCCGTGCGATGATGGGCAAAAGAAGATGGAGGAAGGAGAGGAAGATCTAGGGGAGACATCACACAGGATCATGATTCCGAGTTCTGGTTGGGAGACGACGGGTACAATCAAACGGTGATCAGTTTCCAAGCTTGAGGAAACAGACGTGGCGGCATGTGGAGGTCTTTAAGAGAAGAAGAAAGAGTGGTTAATTAGGTTAATTTCTTAGGCTTGTTATAATACGGTTTAGATTTGGTTCAGGTTCGAGTTAGGCAATTTTAGTCGTTTTCAACTATTTTTTAATAATTCTTTGTTTAGTTTGGGAAACCAGAATTATTGTAAACCATTAAATTATAAATAAAAATTGATTGTAACATTAAATTATTTAAAGTAATTTCAGTTTGATTTTAATTATTTATTTTTTCAATTAAATTTATTCGTGGTTCATTGTACAAAAGATTATTATAGTACCCAGAATATATGGAAATTCACAAATCACTAATTTTGTAACAAAAAAAAAAAAATTAGTTCTTCCAAGGTAAAGTTGATAACAAGATTTCCAGTTTACTATCATATCTGCATATTTCGCGCATCAAATCAATACCATCGTTGAAAGGGAAACTAGTTTGGATACATGACATTGCAGATTGAGACCAACTCTATGATTGAATAGGACTGCTATGAGGTTTTTCCCAGGTAAAGAATGTATAATATTTCTGATAGATTGGAATTGCAGTTTGATAGGGGGAAGTTCAATCAAATGTTTAGATGGTTGTAAAACTTCTTTGAATTTGTGGTTATTATAAACTTAATTACAGTTTGAAACGGGAAAAGTAGGGGAAATCACGTCATGATGTTCAATTCAAAGATTTTTATTTTAAAACAGAGGATAATCAAAGAAGGATTGAGGAAGGAGGAGACAGAACTTGAAAACAAACCGTGGGTAGGACCCACCAAGTAGCAAACCACTTCGATTCACACACTTTTGTACTATTCTTTCGTCGTGAATCTCAAAAAATCGTTTAAGATGTAAGATTAGATTTAATCAAAAAAAGTGGTTAATTAGCAGGAACAAAGTTCTCTATTTGTCTTCATATTTTGTATTGAAGAAGAATAAAATTTCAAATCATGTATTGAAGATTTAAATTTTATAAATGAATCTTTAGTATAAAAAAACATATATCCTCGGTTTGAAATCAAGTCTAGATGATGAAAAAAAATTGAAATTCTTAATTTGAATATAAATATAATCATGTTTTAATAATCCAATTAAAAATGCATCTGAGGGAAATAATAAAGTTATTAATAATTACGAGTTAATTACCGGTTCCAAAGACCCTGGTTGATTAAAGTAGGTCAGAATTTCCGATTTTAACGATTTTTCTTTTTCCCAAGTTATTTATCAGGTTTTTATTCAAGTTTGGTAATTTAAAAATCAAATATCCATTACATTTGGTCCAGATTACCAGTTGGAACTCGAAAATTCTGGTCGGATTTCAAAAACCATTACAATAACTATGTAACACAAGTATAACATTTAGTTATAAACTTGCCCAAAACAAAAGGATTTAGAATAAACCAAACTTGGAATTTAATTCAAATTGAAAAATACATATCCACGTGTGCGCAAGGATCAGAATCAAAGTCTTGTGTAATCACATGAAACTCGCCCATTCATTTTCAATTGCCAATTGTCCCAATTCTTGTTTTTCACATTAACTAAAATCAAAATTAGAGAACTTTGCTCCTTCAAACCTTGGATGTAATGTCAGAACTCTTCGAAGTTAATCAAACCGGAAAACCACTTTGTGAGTAACCCGATTTGCCTGTTGAGGCACGCAACACGGAACTCGACTATGCATACTTCCAACCCCTGTGTTTCCATGCTCCTTTGAATTGACAGGTTCTGGTCATATCAAACCAGGGTTCTTTGAGAAGCTGATTTGAATCAATAAGTGGTGGAGAATCACCAGGAACCCAGAATTAGAAATTCTAATTTAGAGGAAGCCAAGCAAGAATGGATGTCATTTTAGGACTTTAGTTAATGTTTTACAGGATGACTTTTTGGAGAATTTGTAGAGTGATTGTTTCTTTTCCGAAGATCTGAGGGAACATTGAATAAAAAGATCAAGTATTGGTATTTGGACTTCTTCTTATAATTTATCAAACTGTGAATAAAATGTGAGGCTTTTTTGTTAAAAGTTTTAACAAGACCAATATGATATGTTCATGTAGTTTGAACAAGAAATAAGTCAAATCACAGGATATTTTAGGGGAAATTTCCGCCGAATAGCGGCAAAATTAAAATCAAATCACGCCGAATTTGAGCTTGAACTTGTTATACATAAAGTGGTGGTTATCACCAGGAACTTGATACAACTTAGGAGTTGTGAATAA
>NW_026015977.1:0-126287 GCF_020379485.1 Brassica napus | reverse complement strand
TATAAATCTCATAGGAGTTGGGATGAAGAAGTATCCCACTTTCAAATCAGGTGATTCCAGTTTCCCAGTTTGGGAATAGGACAGCTTCTTCGTCGTTCCAATCAACCAGGATGAATCACTTTGTAAGAAGCTTGATTTGGATACATAAAGGTGGAGATCACCAGGAAGTTGAATAAATCTCATAGGAGTTGGGATGAAGAAGTTATCCCACTTTCAAATCAGGTGATTCAGTTTCCCAGTTTGGGAATAGGACAGCTTCTTCGTCGTTCCAATCAAACCAGGATGAATCACTTTGTAAGAAGCTTGATTTGATACATAAAATGGTGGAGAAACACCAGGAAGTTGAATAAATCTCATAGGAGTTTGGATGAAGAAGTTATCCCACTTTTAATCAGGTGATTCCAGTTTCCAGTTTGGGAATAGGACAGCTTCTTCGTCGTTCCAATCAAACCAGGATGAATCACTTTGTAAGAAGCTTGATTTGGATACATAAAGTGGTGGAGAACACAGGAAGTTGAATAAATCTCATAGGAGTTGGGATGAAGAAGTTATCCCACTTTCAAATCAGGTGATTCCAGTTTCCCAGTTTGGGAATAGGACAGCTTCTTCGTCGTTCCAATCAAACCAGGATGAATCACTTTGTAAGAAGCTTGATTTGGATACATAAATGGTGGAGAATCACCAGGAAGTTGAATAAATCTCATAGGAGTTGGGATGAAGAAGTTATCCCACTTTCTAATCAGGTGATTCCAGTTTCCCAGTTTGGGAATAGGACAGCTTCTTCGTCGTTCCAATCAAACCAGGATGAATCACTTTGTAAGAAGCTTGATTTGGATACATAAAGTGTTGAGAATCACCAGGAAGTTGAATAAATCTCATAGAGTTGGGATGAAGAAGTTATCCCACTTTCTAATCAGGTGATTCCAGTTTCCCAGTTTGGGAATAGGACAGCTTCTTCGTCGTTCCAATCAAACCAGGATGAATCACTTTGTAAGAAGCTTGATTTGATACATAAAGTGGTGGAGAAACACCAGGAAGTTGAATAAATCTCATAGGAGTTGGGATGAAGAAGTTATCCACTTTCAAATCAGGTGATTCCAGTTTCCCAGTTTGGGAATAGGACAGCTTCTTCGTCGTTCCAATCAAACCAGGATGAATCACTTTGTAGAAGCTTGATTTGGATACATAAAGTGTTGGAGAATCACCAGGAAGTTGAATAAATCTCATAGGAGTTGGGATGAAGAAGTTATCCCACTTTCAAATCAGGTGATTCCAGTTTCCCAGTTTGGGAATAGGACAGCTTCTTCGTCGTTCCAATCAAACCAGGATGAATCACTTTGTAAGAAGCTTGATTGGATACATAAAGTGGTGGAGAATCACCAGGAAGTTGAATAAATCTCATAGGAGTTGGGATGAAGAAGTTATCCCACTTTCAAATCAGGTGATTCCAGTTTCCCAGTTTGGGAATAGGACAGCTTCTTCGTCGTTCCAATCAAACCAGGATGAATCACTTTGTAAGAAGCTTGATTTGGATACATAAAGTGGTGGAGAATCACCAGGAAGTTGAATAAATCTCATAGGAGTTGGGATGAAGAAGTTATCCCACTTTCAAATCAGGTGATTCCAGTTTCCCAGTTTGGGAATAGGACAGCTTCTTCGTCGTTCCAATCAAACCAGGATGAATCACTTTGTAAGAAGCTTGATTTGGATACATAAGTGGTGGAGAATCACCAGGAAGTTGAATAAATCTCATAGGAGTTGGGATGAAGAAGTTATCCCACTTTCAAATCAGGTGATTCCAGTTTCCCAGTTTGGGAATAGGACAGCTTCTTCGTCGTTCCAATCAAACCAGGATGAATCACTTTGTAAGAAGCTTGATTTGGATACATAAAGTGTGGAGAATCACCAGGAAGTTGAATAAATCTCATAGGAGTTGGGATGAAGAAGTTATCCCACTTTCAAATCAGGTGATTCCAGTTTCCCAGTTTGGGAATAGGACAGCTTCTTCGTCGTTCCAATCAAACCAGGATGAATCACTTTGTAAGAAGCTTGATTTGGATACATAAAGTGGTGGAAACACCAGGAAGTTGAATAAATCTCATAGGAGTTGGGATGAAGAAGTTATCCACTTTCAAATCAGGTGATTCCAGTTTCCCAGTTTGGGAATAGGACAGCTTCTTCGTCGTTCCAATCAAACCAGGATGAATCACTTTGTAAGAAGCTTGATTTGGATACATAAAGTGTTGGAGAATCACCAGGAAGTTGAATAAATCTCATAGGAGTTGGGATGAAGAAGTTATCCCACTTTCAAATCAGGTGATTCCAGTTTCCCAGTTTGGGAATAGGACAGCTTCTTCGTCGTTCCAATCAAACCAGGATGAATCACTTTGTAAAAGCTTGATTTGGATACATAAAGTGGTGGAGAATCACCAGGAAGTTGAATAAATCTCATAGGAGTTGGGATGAAGAAGTTATCCCACTTTCAAATCAGGTGATTCCAGTTTCCCAGTTTGGGAATAGGACAGCTTCTTCGTCGTTCCAATCAAACCAGGATGAATCACTTTGTAAGAAGCTTGATTTGGATACATAAAGTGTTGGAGAATCACCAGGAAGTTGAATAAATCTCATAGGAGTTGGGATGAGAAGTTATCCCACTTTCAAATCAGGTGATTCCAGTTTCCCAGTTTGGGAATAGGACAGCTTCTTCGTCGTTCCAATCAAACCAGGATGAATCACTTTGTAAGAAGCTTGATTTGGATACATAAAGTGGTGGAGAATCACCAGGAAGTTGAATAAATCTCATAGGAGTTGGGATGAAGAAGTTATCCCACTTTCAAATCAGGTGATTCCAGTTTCCCAGTTTGGGAATAGGACAGCTTCTTCGTCGTTCCAATCAAACCAGGATGAATCACTTTGTAAGAAGCTTGATTTGGATACATAAAGTGGTGGAGAATCACCAGGAAGTTGAATAAATCTCATAGGAGTTGGGATGAAGAAGTTATCCCACTTTCAATCAGGTGATTCCAGTTTCCCAGTTTGGGAATAGGACAGCTTCTTCGGTTCCAATCAAACCAGGATGAATCACTTTGTAAGAAGCTTGATTTGGATACATAAATGGTGGGAGAATCACCAGGAAGTTGAATAAATCTCATAGGAGTTGGATGAAGAAGTTATCCCACTTTCAAATCAGGTGATTCCAGTTTCCCAGTTTGGGAATAGGACAGCTTCTTCGTCGTTCCAATCAAACCAGGATGAATCACTTTGTAAGAAGCTTGATTTGGATACATAAAGTGTGGTGGAGAATCACCAGGAAGTTGAATAAATCTCATAGGAGTTGGGATGAAGAAGTTATCCCACTTTCAAATCAGGTGATTCCAGTTTCCCAGTTTGGGAATAGGAGCAGCTTCTTCGTCGTTCCAATCAAACCAGGATGAATCACTTTGTAAGAAGCTTGATTTGGATACATAAAGTGGTGGAGAATCACCAGGAAGTTGAATAAATCTCATAGGAGTTGGGATGAAGAAGTTATCCCACTTTCAAATCAGGTGATTCCAGTTTCCCAGTTTGGGAATAGGACAGCTTCTTCGTCGTTCCAATCAAACCAGGATGAATCACTTTGTAAGAAGCTTGATTTGGATACATAAAGTGGTGGAGAATCACCAGGAAGTTGAATAAATCTCATAGGAGTTGGGATGAAGAAGTTATCCCACTTTCTAATCAGGTGATTCCAGTTTCCCAGTTTGGGAATAGGACAGCTTCTTCGTCGTTCCAATCAAACCAGGATGAATCACTTTGTAAGAAGCTTGATTTGGATACATAAAGTGTTGGAGAATCACCAGGAAGTTGAATAAATCTCATAGGAGTTGGGATGAAGAAGTTATCCCACTTTCAAATCAGGTGATTCCAGTTTCCCAGTTTGGGAATAGGACAGCTTCTTCGTCGTTCCAATCAAACCAGGATGAATCACTTTGTAAGAAGCTTGATTTGGATACATAAAGTGTTGGAGAAACACCAGGAATTTGAATAAATCTCATAGGAGTTGGGATGAAGAAGTTATCCCACTTTCTAAATCAGGTGATTCTAGTTTCCCAGTTTGGGAATATGACAGCTTCTTCGTCGTTCCAATCAAACCAGGATGAATCACTTTGTAAGAAGCTTGATTTGGATACATAAAGTGGTTGGAGAATCACCAGGAAGTTGAATAAATCTCATAGGAGTTGGGATGAAGAAGTTATCCCACTTTCAAATCAGGTGATTCCAGTTTCCCAGTTTGGGAATAGGACAGCTTCTTCGTCGTTCCAATCAAACCAGGATGAATCACTTTGTAAGAAGCTTGATTTGGATACATAAATGGTGGAGAAACACCAGGAAGTTGAATAAATCTCATAGGAGTTGGGATGAAGAAGTTATCCCACTTTCTAATCAGGTGATTCCAGTTTCCCAGTTTGGGAATAGGACAGCTTCTTCGTCGTTCCAATCAAACCAGGATGAATCACTTTGTAAGAAGCTTGATTTGGATACATAAAGTGGTGGAGAATCACCAGGAAGTTGAATAAATCTCATAGGAGTTGGGATGAAGAAGTTATCCCACTTTCTAATCAGGTGATTCCAGTTTCCCAGTTTGGGAATAGGACAGCTTCTTCGTCGTTCCAATCAAACCAGGATGAATCACTTTGTAAGAAGCTTGATTTGAATATATAAAATGGTGGAGAAACACCAGGAAGTTGAATAAATCTCATAGGAGTTGGGATGAAGAAGTTATCCCACTTTCTAATCAGGTGATTCCAGTTTCCCAGTTTGGGAATAGGACAGCTTCTTCGTCGTTCCAATCAAACCAGGATGAATCACTTTGTAAGAAGCTTGATTTGGATACATAAAGTGTTGGAGAATCACCAGGAAGTTGAATAAATCTCATAGGAGTTGGGATGAAGAAGTTATCCCACTTTCTAATCAGGTGATTCCAGTTTCCCAGTTTGGGAATAGGACAGCTTCTTCGTCGTTCCAATCAAACCAGGATGAATCACTTTGTAAGAAGCTTGATTTGGATACATAAAGTGGTGGAGAAACACCAGGAAGTTGAATAAATCTCATAGGAGTTGGGATGAAGAAGTTATCCCACTTTCTAATCAGGTGATTCCAGTTTCCCAGTTTGGGAATAGGACAGCTTCTTCGTCGTTCCAATCAAACCAGGATGAATCACTTTGTAAGAAGCTTGATTTGGATACATAAAGTGTTGGAGAATCACCAGGAAGTTGAATAAATCTCATAGGAGTTGGGATGAAGAAGTTATCCCACTTTCTAATCAGGTGATTCCAGTTTCCCAGTTTGGGAATAGGACAGCTTCTTCGTCGTTCCAATCAAACCAGGATGAATCACTTTGTAAGAAGCTTGATTTGGATACATAAAATGGTGGAGAATCACCAGGAAGTTGAATAAATCTCATAGGAGTTGGGATGAAGAAGTTATCCCACTTTCTAATCAGGTGATTCCAGTTTCCCAGTTTGGGAATAGGACAGCTTCTTCGTCGTTCCAATCAAACCAGGATGAATCACTTTGTAAGAAGCTTGATTTGGATACATAAAATGGTGGAGAAACACCAGGAAGTTGAATAAATCTCATAGGAGTTGGGATGAAGAAGTTATCCCACTTTCAAATCAGGTGATTCCAGTTTCCCAGTTTGGGAATAGGACAGCTTCTTCGTCGTTCCAATCAAACCAGGATGAATCACTTTGTAAGAAGCTTGATTTGGATACATAAAGTGGTGGAGAAACACCAGGAAGTTGAATAAATCTCATAGGAGTTGGGATGAAGAAGTTATCCCACTTTCTAATCAGGTGATTCCAGTTTCCCAGTTTGGGAATAGGACAGCTTCTTCGTCGTTCCAATCAAACCAGGATGAATCACTTTGTAAGAAGCTTGATTTGGATACATAAAGTGGTGGAGAATCACCAGGAAGTTGAATAAATCTCATAGGAGTTGGGATGAAGAAGTTATCCCACTTTCAAATCAGGTGATTCCAGTTTCCCAGTTTGGGAATAGGACAGCTTCTTCGTCGTTCCAATCAAACCAGGATGAATCACTTTGTAAGAAGCTTGATTTGGATACATAAAGTGTTGGAGAAACACCAGGAAGTTGAATAAATCTCATAGGAGTTGGGATGAAGAAGTTATCCCACTTTCAAATCAGGTGATTCCAGTTTCCCAGTTTGGGAATAGGACAGCTTCTTCGTCGTTCCAATCAAACCAGGATGAATCACTTTGTAAGAAGCTTGATTTGGATACATAAAGTGTTGGAGAATCACCAGGAAGTTGAATAAATCTCATAGGAGTTGGGATGAAGAAGTTATCCCACTTTCAAATCAGGTGATTCCAGTTTCCCAGTTTGGGAATAGGACAGCTTCTTCGTCGTTCCAATCAAACCAGGATGAATCACTTTGTAAGAAGCTTGATTTGGATACATAAAGTGGTGGAGAAACACCAGGAAGTTGAATAAATCTCATAGGAGTTGGGATGAAGAAGTTATCCCACTTTCAATCAGGTGATTCCAGTTTCCCAGTTTGGGAATAGGACAGCTTCTTCGTCGTTCCAATCAAACCAGGATGAATCACTTTGTAAGAAGCTTGATTTGGATACATAAAGTGTTGGAGAATCACCAGGAAGTTGAATAAATCTCATAGGAGTTGGGATGAAGAAGTTATCCCACTTTCTAATCAGGTGATTCCAGTTTCCCAGTTTGGGAATAGGACAGCTTCTTCGTCGTTCCAATCAAACCAGGATGAATCACTTTGTAAGAAGCTTGATTTGGATACATAAAGTGGTGGAGAATCACCAGGAAGTTGAATAAATCTCATAGGAGTTGGGATGAAGAAGTTATCCCACTTTCTAATCAGGTGATTCCAGTTTCCCAGTTTGGGAATAGGACAGCTTCTTCGTCGTTCCAATCAAACCAGGATGAATCACTTTGTAAGAAGCTTGATTTGGATACATAAAGTGGTGGAGAAACACCAGGAAGTTGAATAAATCTCATAGGAGTTGGGATGAAGAAGTTATCCCACTTTCTAATCAGGTGATTCCAGTTTCCCAGTTTGGGAATAGGACAGCTTCTTCGTCGTTCCAATCAAACCAGGATGAATCACTTTGTAAGAAGCTTGATTTGGATACATAAAGTGTTGGAGAAACACCAGGAAGTTGAATAAATCTCATAGGAGTTGGGATGAAGAAGTTATCCCACTTTCTAATCAGGTGATTCCAGTTTCCCAGTTTGGGAATAGGACAGCTTCTTCGTCGTTCCAATCAAACCAGGATGAATCACTTTGTAAGAAGCTTGATTTGGATACATAAAATGGTGGAGAAACACCAGGAAGTTGAATAAATCTCATAGGAGTTGGGATGAAGAAGTTATCCCACTTTCTAATCAGGTGATTCCAGTTTCCCAGTTTGGGAATAGGACAGCTTCTTCGTCGTTCCAATCAAACCAGGATGAATCACTTTGTAAGAAGCTTGATTTGGATACATAAAGTGGTGGAGAAACACCAGGAAGTTGAATAAATCTCATAGGAGTTGGGATGAAGAAGTTATCCCACTTTCAAATCAGGTGATTCCAGTTTCCCAGTTTGGGAATAGGACAGCTTCTTCGTCGTTCCAATCAAACCAGGATGAATCACTTTGTAAGAAGCTTGATTTGGATACATAAAGTGTTGGAGAAACACCAGGAAGTTGAATAAATCTCATAGGAGTTGGGATGAAGAAGTTATCCCACTTTCAAATCAGGTGATTCCAGTTTCCCAGTTTGGGAATAGGACAGCTTCTTCGTCGTTCCAATCAAACCAGGATGAATCACTTTGTAAGAAGCTTGATTTGGATACATAAGTGTTGGAGAATCACCAGGAAGTTGAATAAATCTCATAGGAGTTGGGATGAAGAAGTTATCCCACTTTCAAATCAGGTGATTCCAGTTTCCCAGTTTGGGAATAGGACAGCTTCTTCGTCGTTCCAATCAAACCAGGATGAATCACTTTGTAAGAAGCTTGATTTGGATACATAAAATGGTGGAGAAACACCAGGAAGTTGAATAAATCTCATAGGAGTTGGGATGAAGAAGTTATCCCACTTTCTAATCAGGTGATTCCAGTTTCCCAGTTTGGGAATAGGACAGCTTCTTCGTCGTTCCAATCAAACCAGGATGAATCACTTTGTAAGAAGCTTGATTTGGATACATAAAGTGTTGGAGAATCACCAGGAAGTTGAATAAATCTCATAGGAGTTGGGATGAAGAAGTTATCCCACTTTCAAATCAGGTGATTCCAGTTTCCCAGTTTGGGAATAGGACAGCTTCTTCGTCGTTCCAATCAAACCAGGATGAATCACTTTGTAAGAAGCTTGATTTGGATACATAAAGTGTTGGAGAAACACCAGGAAGTTGAATAAATCTCATAGGAGTTGGGATGAAGAAGTTATCCCACTTTCAAATCAGGTGATTCCAGTTTCCCAGTTTGGGAATAGGACAGCTTCTTCGTCGTTCCAATCAAACCAGGATGAATCACTTTGTAAGAAGCTTGATTTGGATACATAAAGTGTTGGAGAATCACCAGGAAGTTGAATAAATCTCATAGGAGTTGGGATGAAGAAGTTATCCCACTTTCAAATCAGGTGATTCCAGTTTCCCAGTTTGGGAATAGGACAGCTTCTTCGTCGTTCCAATCAAACCAGGATGAATCACTTTGTAAGAAGCTTGATTTGGATACATAAAATGGTGGAGAATCACCAGGAAGTTGAATAAATCTCATAGGAGTTGGGATGAAGAAGTTATCCCACTTTCTAATCAGGTGATTCCAGTTTCCCAGTTTGGGAATAGGACAGCTTCTTCGTCGTTCCAATCAAACCAGGATGAATCACTTTGTAAGAAGCTTGATTTGGATACATAAAATGGTGGAGAAACACCAGGAAGTTGAATAAATCTCATAGGAGTTGGGATGAAGAAGTTATCCCACTTTCTAATCAGGTGATTCCAGTTTCCCAGTTTGGGAATAGGACAGCTTCTTCGTCGTTCCAATCAAACCAGGATGAATCACTTTGTAAGAAGCTTGATTTGGATACATAAAGTGGTGGAGAAACACCAGGAAGTTGAATAAATCTCATAGGAGTTGGGATGAAGAAGTTATCCCACTTTCTAATCAGGTGATTCCAGTTTCCCAGTTTGGGAATAGGACAGCTTCTTCGTCGTTCCAATCAAACCAGGATGAATCACTTTGTAAGAAGCTTGATTTGGATACATAAAGTGTTGGAGAAACACCAGGAAGTTGAATAAATCTCATAGGAGTTGGGATGAAGAAGTTATCCCACTTTCAAATCAGGTGATTCCAGTTTCCCAGTTTGGGAATAGGACAGCTTCTTCGTCGTTCCAATCAAACCAGGATGAATCACTTTGTAAGAAGCTTGATTTGGATACATAAAGTGTTGGAGAACACCAGGAAGTTGAATAAATCTCATAGGAGTTGGGATGAAGAAGTTATCCCACTTTCAAATCAGGTGATTCCAGTTTCCCAGTTTGGGAATAGGACAGCTTCTTCGTCGTTCCAATCAAACCAGGATGAATCACTTTGTAAGAAGCTTGATTTGGATACATAAAGTGTTGGAGAATCACCAGGAAGTTGAATAAATCTCATAGGAGTTGGGATGAAGAAGTTATCCCACTTTCAAATCAGGTGATTCCAGTTTCCCAGTTTGGGAATAGGACAGCTTCTTCGTCGTTCCAATCAAACCAGGATGAATCACTTTGTAAGAAGCTTGATTTTGATACATAAAGTGGTGGAGAAACACCAGGAAGTTGAATAAATCTCATAGGAGTTGGGATGAAGAAGTTATCCCACTTTCAAATCAGGTGATTCCAGTTTCCCAGTTTGGGAATAGGACAGCTTCTTCGTCGTTCCAATCAAACCAGGATGAATCACTTTGTAAGAAGCTTGATTTGGATACATAAAGTGTTGGAGAAACACCAGGAAGTTGAATAAATCTCATAGGAGTTGGGATGAAGAAGTTATCCCACTTTCTAATCAGGTGATTCCAGTTTCCCAGTTTGGGAATAGGACAGCTTCTTCGTCGTTCCAATCAAACCAGGATGAATCACTTTGTAAGAAGCTTGATTTGGATACATAAAGTGGTGGAGAAACACCAGGAAGTTGAATAAATCTCATAGGAGTTGGGATGAAGAAGTTATCCCACTTTCTAATCAGGTGATTCCAGTTTTCCAGTTTGGGAATAGGACAGCTTCTTCGTCGTTCCAATCAAACCAGGATGAATCACTTTGTAAGAAGCTTGATTTGGATACATAAAGTGGTGGAGAAACACCAGGAAGTTGAATAAATCTCATAGGAGTTGGGATGAAGAAGTTATCCCACTTTCTAATCAGGTGATTCCAGTTTCCCAGTTTGGGAATAGGACAGCTTCTTCGTCGTTCCAATCAAACCAGGATGAATCACTTTGTAAGAAGCTTGATTTGGATACATAAAGTGTTGGAGAAACACCAGGAAGTTGAATAAATCTCATAGGAGTTGGGATGAAGAAGTTATCCCACTTTCTAATCAGGTGATTCCAGTTTCCCAGTTTGGGAATAGGACAGCTTCTTCGTCGTTCCAATCAAACCAGGATGAATCACTTTGTAAGAAGCTTGATTTTGATACATAAAATGGTGGAGAAACACCAGGAAGTTGAATAAATCTCATAGGAGTTGGGATGAAGAAGTTATCCCACTTTCTAATCAGGTGATTCCAGTTTCCCAGTTTGGGAATAGGACAGCTTCTTCGTCGTTCCAATCAAACCAGGATGAATCACTTTGTAAGAAGCTTGATTTTGATACATAAATGGTGGAGAAACACCAGGAAGTTGAATAAATCTCATAGGAGTTGGGATGAAGAAGTTATCCCACTTTCAAATCAGGTGATTCCAGTTTCCCAGTTTGGGAATAGGACAGCTTCTTCGTCGTTCCAATCAAACCAGGATGAATCACTTTGTAAGAAGCTTGATTTGGATACATAAAGTGTTGGAGAAACACCAGGAAGTTGAATAAATCTCATAGGAGTTGGGATGAAGAAGTTATCCCACTTTCAAATCAGGTGATTCCAGTTTCCCAGTTTGGGAATAGGACAGCTTCTTCGTCGTTCCAATCAAACCAGGATGAATCACTTTGTAAGAAGCTTGATTTGGATACATAAAGTGTTGGAGAATCACCAGGAAGTTGAATAAATCTCATAGGAGTTGGGATGAAGAAGTTATCCCACTTTCTAATCAGGTGATTCCAGTTTCCCAGTTTGGGAATAGGACAGCTTCTTCGTCGTTCCAATCAAACCAGGATGAATCACTTTGTAAGAAGCTTGATTTGGATACATAAAATGGTGGAGAAACACCAGGAAGTTGAATAAATCTCATAGGAGTTGGGATGAAGAAGTTATCCCACTTTTTAATCAGGTGATTCCAGTTTCCCAGTTTGGGAATAGGACAGCTTCTTCGTCGTTCCAATCAAACCAGGATGAATCACTTTGTAAGAAGCTTGATTTGGATACATAAAGTGTGGAGAATCACCAGGAAGTTGAATAAATCTCATAGGAGTTGGGATGAAGAAGTTATCCCACTTTCAAATCAGGTGATTCCAGTTTCCCAGTTTGGGAATAGGACAGCTTCTTCGTCGTTCCAATCAAACCAGGATGAATCACTTTGTAAGAAGCTTGATTTGGATACATAAAGTGTGGGGAAACACCAGGAAGTTGAATAAATCTCATAGGAGTTGGGATGAAGAAGTTATCCCACTTTCAAATCAGGTGATTCCAGTTTCCCAGTTTGGGAATAGGACAGCTTCTTCGTCGTTCCAATCAAACCAGGATGAATCACTTTGTAAGAAGCTTGATTTGGATACATAAAGTGTTGGAGAATCACCAGGAAGTTGAATAAATCTCATAGGAGTTGGGATGAAGAAGTTATCCCACTTTCAAATCAGGTGATTCCAGTTTCCCAGTTTGGGAATGAAGCTTAAAAAGGACAGCTTCTTCGTCGTTCCAATCAAACCAGATGAATCACTTTGTAAGAAGCTTGATTTGGATACAAAAATGGTGGAGAAACACCAGGAAGTTGAATAAATCTCATAGGAGTTGGGATGAAGAAGTTATCCCACTTTCTAATCAGGTGATTCCAGTTTCCCAGTTTGGGAATAGGACAGCTTCTTCGTCGCTCCAATCAAACCAGGATGAATCACTTTGTAAGAAGCTTGATTTAGATACATAAATGGTGGAGAAACACCAGGAAGTTGAATAAATCTCATAGGAGTTGGGATGAAGAAGTTATCCCACTTTCTAATCAGGTGATTCCAGTTTCCCAGTTTGAGAATAGGACAGCTTCTTCGTCGTTCCAATCAAACCAGGATGAATCACTTTGTAAGAAGCTTGATTTGGATACATAAAGTGTTGGAGAATCACCAGGAAGTTGAATAAATCTCATAGGAGTTGGGATGAAGAAGTTATCCCACTTTCAAATCAGGTGATTCCAGTTTCCCAATTTGGAATAGGACAGCTTCTTCGTCGTTCCAATCAAACCATGATGAATCACTTTGTAAGAAGCTTGATTTTGATACATAAAATGGTGGAGAAACACCAGGAAGTCGAATAAATCTCATAGGAGTTGGGATGAAGAAGTTATCCCACTTTCAAATCAGGTGATTCCAGTTTCCCAGTTTGGGAATAGGACAGGTTCTTCGTCGTTCCAATCAAACCAGGATGAATCACTTTGTAAGAAGCTTGATTTGGATACATAAAGTGTTGGAGAAACACCAGGAAGTTGAATAAATCTCATAGGAGTTGGGATGAAGAAGTTATCCCACTTTCAAATCAGGTGATTCCAGTTTCCCAGTTTGGGAATAGGACAGCTTCTCCGTCGTTCCAATCAAACCAGGATGAATCACGTTGTAAGAAGCTTGATTTGGATATATAAAGTGTTGGATAATCACCAGGAAGTTGAAAAAATCTCATAGGAGTTGGGATGAAGAAGTTATCCCACTTTCAAATCAGGTGATTCCAGTTTCCCAGTTTGGGAATAGGACAGCTTCTTCGTCAATCCAATCAAACCAGGATGAATCACTTTGTAAGAAGCTTGATTTTTGATATGATTCTGGACCAGCTTACCAATGAAGAAAATGTGATCATGGACCAGCTTGTAGATGAAGATGCCCTAGCCATTCCTGAAGGTCCCAACACTTGTTCCAGATCAAAGAAACTCAATGAAGCTGATGGAGGAATACTCAAGATGTCAAGGAAGCAAGAAGATTGTCTTGGTTGCAGCTTGATCAACCAAGACACACTCACCACAATTCAAGCTACTCCACCTTCAAGCTGATCATCATCTAGGCAAGTAGCTTGTGTGTGCTCTTTTCCTAACCTTTGGTTTTGTCCCACTGGGTTTCCAAAGGAAGGTTTTTAACGAGGCCACAAGTTACTTTCACACCTCCTAGATGATGATCCCGGACCAACCACATTATCTATCTTATGTTATTTTTATCCTATGTTTTATGTTTTGAATAATTTCGAAAACTTGGTCTTTGTTTAGTTTCCAAGGGAGCCTGTTCCCTTTATTTTTATTTCTATTTTCGAGACCTTGTGCATGTACAAGGGCCTCTCTTTATATTGTGGTCGTGACCCCCCTTTATCATTAAGCAATCTTTTATCAAAAACCCTTTTCTCTCTTCTCTCTTGTCTTGGACGAGTTGAAGTGTGTCTGGTGTGTAATATCCAGTCTTAATGAGATCCTAGGATGATGCTCCGGAACAGATGGGATAATCCTTGCAGAAACGAATCAAAAGACTCAAGCTTCTCAAGGTATGTGGATCGAATGGTGACACAAGAGGCTGCGGAAAGGCTTCTTGATACTCCTAGGCTTAGATCGGATATGACACACCTCTCTAAAGCCCTTGGGCGTTGGATATTACACACCAACAGACTGGATATTACACACCAGACACTCACTCACGACAAGAGAGAAAAGAACCAAAAGGTTTTGATAAAAGATTGCATAATGATAAAAGAAGATGGCTACAAGCTTATATAGAGAAGGCTGGAACAGGCTCCACTTCTCGAATTCATTAAAGGGAACAGGCTCCCTTGGTAATCTAAAAACAAGACTAAGACTTATTCAAATTTTAAAAGAGTTTCGAAAACTAAATAACATAAAAGCATAGCTTAAAATATAAGATAAGGTCTTCATGTGGACAGACCAAGATCAATCATCTAGGAGATAGGAGAAGTAGACTTGTGGCCTCGTTAAAAACCTCCTTTGGAAAACCCAGTGGGACAAAACCAAAGGTTAGGAAAAGAGCACACACAAGCTACTTGCCTAGATGATGATCAGCTTGAAGGTGGAGTAGCTTGAATGATGGTTAAGGTGTCTTGGATGATCAAGCTTCGGCCAAGACTAATGTATTCTTCTTGTTTCCAAATGTTCTTCAAGGTTGCATCCTCAGCTACAAGCTCTTCAGGTTCAGGTTCATGCTTCCAGCCCTTGGTGCTTTCCATGATCATATCATCCCCTCCCACTTCAAAAAGATTTGTCCTCAAATCTGTGTTACCTTGCAAGCCTCTTTATCGGCATTGTCGCTGACTGGTTCTATTAGGTAGAAGGGACTTATCCATTTGGCTTTCATCACTCCTGAGGCATTACTTAAACCTGATACATTGAAACAAGACAAGTTAACACAAGCAAAATCATCATAGAGTAAGAGTCTTATCCCAAAGTTGTCTTTTCTCGGTTTTGGCTTGTATGTTGTATCTGGAGGTGCTTCTTTGATGAGGATGAAGCAATTGTCGTCCTGATGTCTCTCCTGGCTTAGATCAGGCGGCTTGAAACGTTTGTCTTCCTCACGCTTGTTCTTTCTTTTTGCATGCTTCAAAGCTTTCATATAATCTGCACATGACTCTTTTGGCAAAAACAAGTGCATCATATCGGTGTAATCAATAAAAGAACTCTTGAAAACATGATTAGTTACCTTACCATGCTCACCTGGTCGCCATAGATAGGATTGAGATGTTCTGAACTCAGAAAAGTTCAGACAAAGTAAACACAGAATCACCCGTCTTGTAGAACCCATAACTCTTTCATTTGAGAAGCTTTGGTCATGATTCCAGTTCGACGTGAGACCCTGATGAGTGTAGTTTCCATTGCAGTTGAGTTTGTTGCTTAATTCCTTCTGGTTGCTGAGATATGATCCTCGGACTGCGCCTATGTCAAAGTTGGCGGCTAGAAAGCTTCCAAGATTTGATTGTTGCATCTCCAACTTAGCCAAGTATCCATTCTTGATACTCTGATCATTACTATAGCCTCTCTTTTCGAAAATTCTAGCACTCAAAACTGTTTGTCCTGTACCAATAGAAAGCAAATCAGGTTTCATGCGTTTCTTTGAGTGTAGATAATTACCTCGGGTTTGTTTATTTGAAGTTTGATGTAGACTGAGTCCATCTGGTGGTTTCTCCTTGATTTGGGAAGAAAACATGAGTCCTCCTCCTGCTCCAGTAATCACTTCACCATTTTCTTTAGTGAAATCTCCATTTCCACTCTTGGTTTGACAGTCTCTGAAATGGTATTGAAGCTTTTGCAAATCTGGTGGCTTCCACACTTTGACATTATCAAGAAGCAAAGCATTTTGATCAGCTTCCAACTCCTTATAACCCCAGCTGGTTTTAGCACGAGCAGAGCACTCTCCAAGGATGATAAGTGTGCTGTCATATGCTCCAGGTTTCCACAAGTAGATCTGTAACCTTCCAGCCCAATCTGATATAAGCAGCTCACAGAATTTGGCTAAACCGATATGTTTTGCGGAATTGACAATATCTTGATGATCAGGTGGCCATTTGCTGCGTTTTCCGGTTTGTTGGATCCAGGAAAGAGTGGGTAACATTCTCCAATTGGTTTCGTAGTGAAACTCTTGCTGAGCTGAGACGTGCATCCCTTTAGCTTCAGAGGGTAAAAGATCACCAAAAACAATTGTTGTTGCTGCCGATTTCTTCTCAATCACTATGGGATTGTTCCTGTGATTCCACAACTTTCTTCCAGGCTCAAATACAACATGTTCCATGCCCAGTTCGTGTCTTGAAAGCTCTACTGCTCTGGTCTTGTTCCAGACAAAGGGATTAAACAGAAAAATACCCAAGAATGTCTTTTGGAAATCACACGGGTCAAAGACAATCAGTTGTCTCTTTTTACAAGCTGTCTGTGGTTCCCTGGGTGTCTCTTCTGGTACTATGGCTTGTTTGAAAGGAACCATGACGTTCTGAACAGGCTGCTCATCTTTCTGAATGGCAGGTGATGATTCTTTGGCTTGATCTCCTTGAATAGATGTAGCTGATACCGGCTCTACTCCACTGTCTGATTTTGATTCCATGGGTGCCTCCTCTTCTATTACATCCTGTTTGAAGAGAATCAGGTCGTCCTTGATGGGTTGATCATCTTTCTGAATGGTGATTGTTGGAATCTCGGTTTGATCTTCTTGAACTAGTGCAGCCAAGTCTGATTGTGCAACTGAGTCTGGTTCTACATCTTTGAGTTCTGAGACAGTTGAGGAAGGCGCTTGGTTCTGTACTTCTAAGGATGGAGATATAGTCTTGGACAGTTTAAGTTGTTTCTCCACATCCCTAAACGCTTGTGAAATTGCCTTCCTTATGCTATCTTCAAAAGAATGGGTTGATGTTTTGCTTGATGAAACCAGGTTACTCGATGGACTTGATCTCTTGCTGTCTGATTGTTTCTGAACTGATAATGAAGAACATAGCTTTGTCTCAGGCTGCTTTTGAATAACTTCCTTGTGGTACTGTCTTGGAACGTACTCTCTACGCATCAAAACCCTCAGCTTAAGCCATGTTTCCACTGGTTCTTTTCCATCAAGTCTTCTGCACTTTATCAACTGATTCCACCATCTTAAAGCATGACCACAAAACTCAGCAGTAGTCATTTGAATCTTCTTCCTTTCAGCATAGTGTTGACTACTGAAAATCAACTCAATCTTCTTTTCCACTTCACATAAGCTTCAGGATCCGCCTTGCCTTGGAATGGAGGGATTTGAAATTCATATCCAGCATGCTTCCGGTTCCTGTCAAACTGATCAAACTCTTTTTGCCTGTACTCATCTCTGGTTGATCTTGAGCATTCTCTATTCTTCTTTGGCTGATGTTTTCCTTTGTGCTCCTTCTCCATTGGTACCTGAGACACAAATAAAACAGAAACCAGTAACTAGTTCTAGAGAAACAACACTCAGAATTAACAACAGATCAAATTTTATAACGACAAGCAAATCAAATAAAACAGTTTGATAATCAGAACAATTCACCAACACAATATGATCGATCAATCTTAAACAGAGACAATTTAAATTCGAAATCTAATCAACCAAACAAGATAGATTATATTCAAAGCAATAAGAACAGATCGGAATCACACAAATCCAAAACAGAAACAGATCAAGCAAATCGATTACTTCTGCAACAAGAATGTGAAAAGTTTTTATCAGAAACGAGATCAACAAGCTTGAATCTATTAAAACTCAACAACACAATCATAGATCAATCAAAACTAGTGAGAATAAGAATAGATCGACAGGTTTTTAGCAAACACAAACGGATTTATCAGATTTAAACGCTAAGAACACAGATCAGATCAAACTTGACAGAATATGATCAGACCCAAACGAAAATCAGAGAGAAAAATCGAACACTTCCCTTCCAGAGTTGCTCTGATACCACTTAATGAGATCCTAGGATGATGCTCCGGAACAGATGGGATAATCCTTGCAGAAACGAATCAAAAGACTCAAGCTTCTCAAGGTATGTGGATCGAATGGTGACACAAGAGGCTGCGGAAAGGCTTCTTGATACTCCTAGGCTTAGATCGGATATGACACACCTCTCTAAAGCCCTTGGGCGTTGGATATTACACACCAACAGACTGGATATTACACACCAGACACTCACTCACGACAAGAGAGAAAAGAACCAAAAGGTTTTGATAAAAGATTGCATAATGATAAAAGAAGATGGCTACAAGCTTATATAGAGAAGGCTGGAACAGGCTCCACTTCTCGAATTCATTAAAGGGAACAGGCTCCCTTGGTAATCTAAAAACAAGACTAAGACTTATTCAAATTTTAAAAGAGTTTCGAAAACTAAATAACATAAAAGCATAGCTTAAAATATAAGATAAGGTCTTCATGTGGACAGACCAAGATCAATCATCTAGGAGATAGGAGAAGTAGACTTGTGGCCTCGTTAAAAACCTTCCTTTGGAAAACCCAGTGGGACAAAACCAAAGGTTAGGAAAAGAGCACACACAAGCTACTTGCCTAGATGATGATCAGCTTGAAGGTGGAGTAGCTTGAATGATGGTTAAGGTGTCTTGGATGATCAAGCTTCGGCCAAGACTAATGTATTCTTCTTGTTTCCAAATGTTCTTCAAGGTTGCATCCTCAGCTACAAGCTCTTCAGGTTCAGGTTCATGCTTCCAGCCCTTGGTGCTTTCCATGATCATATCAAGTCTGTTGGTGTGTAATATCCAACGCCCAAGGGCTTTAGAGAGGTGTGTCATATCCGATCTAAGCCTAGGAGTATCAAGAAGCCTTTCCGCAGCCTCTTGTGTCACCATTCGATTCACATACCTTGAGAAGCTTGAGTCTTTTGATTCGTTTCTGCAAGGATTATCCCATCTGTTCCAGAGCATCATCCTAGGATCTCATTAAGTGGTATCAGAGCAACTCTGGAAGGGAAGTGTTTTGATTTCTATCTGTTTTCGATTTGATCTCTTCATATTCTGTTGAGATTTTGATCGATTTGTGTTTCTATTGTTGAAATCTGATAAATCTGAGAATTTTGATCATAGATCTGTTGAAGTCTTTTTATATACCCTTTGATTTCGTGTTGATCTGTTCTATTTGTGTCGAAATCTGATAAAATAAGGTTCTTTGATCTTGTTTCTGGGTATTAGACTCTTTGGTTCCTTGTTGAAAAAGTTACAGATTTGTTTTGTTGTTTTTGAATCTGATAAAACATTGAGAAAATCGATCTGTTTCTGTATTTTGGTGTTGATCAATTCTGTTAATTAGTTTTGATCTGATCTTGTCATAATTTAAGTTTGAAATTGATCAGGGAATTTTAGAGTTTGATTTTCGTTTTGGATATGTTTTTCTGATAAAATTAACTTTGATCCAAACTGTTCTGTTTTAAAAAAAAAAAAAATTAAAAACCTGCAATGAATCTGTGTGTTGTTTATTTCTGATTGTTTGTTTCCATTAGAACTTCTTACTGGCTGTGTTCTTTCTTGTGCTTCAGGAACCATGGCAAGAGATCGAGAAGGAGGTATCAACACTCCTAAGACTGCTTCTTTGCAGAAGATAATGAAATTCAGAATGGAACAACAGCAGATACATGATGAGCATATGCAGAAAAGGAGAATGCATAATCAAGAGCTTCAGCCCACACCACCAGATTCTGTTCAATACAGATCACGCAAGCATAAGTGCTATAAGGAAGAGGAACCAGGACGTGGCCAGCAATCTCTCAAGCAGCCAGCCAACACTTTGAGCCAATATCATCAAACTTCTCTCACTCCTAAATCAATAGATCATTTTTCTGAATACAAATCTGCTAATGATATTCAACTGTATTCTTTTTCAGGAAAAGGTGACTATTTTGAGTGGGAAAGAACCATGGACAGGTGGCTTTGGTACAACAGAATCCTTAAGAAAGAAAGATTAGCTTTTGCAATATCCCAGCTCAAAGGAAATGCTTATAAGTGGTGGTTGCAAGAAGAAGATGATCGCAGGTTCTACAAGGAACCAGCTATCACCACTTGGGAAAGTCTGAAGTTGTTACTAAGGGATAAGTATGCATCCAAAGGCCACACATCTCTGAAATCTCCAAAGAAGAAAGTCATATCCGCAACAGACTTCAAAAGTGAAAAATCAGAAACCAAGATGGCTGATTATGAGAAAGAAATCATCAGCCTTGTTAAGGAGATTCTTAAGACCAGCAAGCACTTAGACAAGCAGAAGAAGCGCCCAAAGAATCAAGAACCAGTTGCTACTGTCTCAGAACTCAATGATGCAGAACCAGACTTAGCTGCCCCAATTCAAGAAGCTCAAACCAAAACATCTACGGGAAAAGGAAAGTTTGAGAAAGAACAAGAGTTTTCTCTGTTCTTACCTCACCCTGAATCTAATTTTAATAATTCCTTTGATGAACTAACTTGTCTTGAACCGGTGCAACCGAGTAGAATTGTTTCAGTGTCACAGGTTGCAAAAGAAGACTCAGCAGAAAAAGAACCAGAGAGTACAACAACACAAGAAGAACAACAGAAAAACTTGCAGACAGAATCAGCTCATGAATCTTTGTCTTATGATCTGCAAGAGCACTGTAAGGAGTTTAATATGGTTGCTTCTGTGCCTAGAATGTTTGTTAAAGTGAGTACTGAAGACATAAAACGTTTTGGTCTTGATAAAGTAAAAGATTTTTGTGTTTCAAAATCTGTTTTTGATAACATGTTTAAATCTTTTAAAGAACTTAAACCAGAAATTATCTTTGATCAAAAACGTTTTCAAAATCAAAATAATAACATTTCTGGTCATATTCTGAGTTTTGATCATTTTCTGAAACATGCCAAAAGTTTTGATCATTTTGAAAAGGTTTAGAGCTTGAATTGAAACAATCTGATTTCTGTTTGAAACCTTGTGATTCATTTGCTAGAACTGAAGAAAGGAGTTTTGTTACGAACTTCCATGTGCATAAACTGATCCTTGATAATTCTTGTGTTTCTGCTTATGTATTGAATGAACCTAAGAAGTTGCAGGAACCGAAATTGCATCAATTTGATTTTAGATTTAAATTTGTGAAATCTGCAAAGTTCTCTGAGTTTGAGCTTGATTGTTTGTGTGCTGAAAATGATTCTAAACATGTAGGTTGGTTCTTTGATGATATTCTAGTGTATAACACTTTCTTTGATAAATCTGCTGCACAATTGAAACTAGATATCACTGATTCTGAATGTGTGAACTTGAACCTTAATGATATTTGGATCTACAATACTTTCTTTGATATGATAACACACTTGACTTGTCCAAAAAGATCTGAGAAGTGTACAGGTAAAAAGAGGGGCTATACTGATGAGTCCTTGGCTAAGCTGGTGATATGATCATGGAAAGCACCAAGGACTGGAAGCATGAACCTGAACCTGAAGAGCTTGTAGCTGAGGATGCAACCTTGAAGAACATTTGGAAACAAGAAGAATACATTAGTCTTGGCCGAAGCTTGATCATCCAAGACACCTTAACCATCATTCAAGCTACTCCACCTTCAAGCTGATCATCATCTAGGCAAGTAGCTTGTGTGTGCTCTTTTCCTAACCTTTGGTTTTGTCCCACTGGGTTTTCCAAAGGAAGGTTTTTAACGAGGCCACAAGTCTACTTCTCCTATCTCCTAGATGATTGATCTTGGTCTGTCCACATGAAGACCTTATCTTATATTTTAAGCTATGCTTTTATGTTATTTAGTTTTCGAAACTCTTTTAAAATTTGAATAAGTCTTAGTCTTGTTTTTAGATTACCAAGGGAGCCTGTTCCCTTTAATGAATTCGAGAAGTGGAGCCTGTTCCAGCCTTCTCTATATAAGCTTGTAGCCATCTTCTTTTATCATTATGCAATCTTTTATCAAAACCTTTTGGTTCTTTTCTCTCTTGTCGTGAGTGAGTGTCTGGTGTGTAATATCCAGTCTGTTGGTGTGTAATATCCAACGCCCAAGGGCTTTAGAGAGGTGTGTCATATCCGATCTAAGCCTAGGAGTATCAAGAAGCCTTTCCGCAGCCTCTTGTTGTTGAGTTGAGTTGATTATATTGGTATGGAGAGAAGAGGAGTTGAAGAGGAGAAGAGATGGAGAAGCTTAGGGGGTTTGGGTGTGAATGGTACGGACGTCCGTACAAGGCCGTACATGGCCGTACCGTCCGTACCAAAGGTCTCGACCAAAACTTACCCAACTCGACCAAGTGAAACGGTAACAAGGGAGTGTTACCTTGGGGACTTAAGGAGAAGGGATTAGACCGTTGAGTGGATAAGGGAAGAGCGTGCCAGGCTGGAACAGGCTGTAAAGAGGCAAAGCGTGTGAGCCTTACCATCCAATCATCCGGAAAGCAACCTTGACTCTACATGCTTCAATAGTGCCCATTTCGCCTCTTGTAAACCCTAATGCCTTCTATATAAATATGTAACCTCACTCATTAATAAGATCAGTCAGTTCGAGTCTCTCTAATCTCTTAGACTATGGTTTTCTCTTAGACACTAAACGGCTCTTTCTAGTCTCTTAATCTTTCACAAACTTCTCTTAATCACTTCCTAAACACTCTCTTTATTCTAATCACTCTAAAGATCTCTTAATCTCATATGGTATCAGAGCCAGGTTCATTTGAATCTGGGGTTTGATCTTTAGAGAGTTACAAGCTGAACGTCTTTGAAGCTACACGCGAGTAGTCTTGAAGGTGTTGAAGCTGTGGTTCGTTCTAGTTGAAGCTGTGCTACGTTCTGTGGGTTTGCGTGATTCTAGACTCAAGGTTGGTGTGTACGAGATCCAAGATACAAGTTTTCAAGTCAAGCAAAGATGGAACAGGGGATGAACATGAGGATGAAGGTAGCGGTTACTTTCAAAGGTAGCAACTACCTTGTGTGGTCTCGGATGGTGAAGACTGCGGTGGGAAGTAAGGGTTTGTGGGGGCACATCACAACAGGGGAGGCTCCGAAACTCATTACTCAGGGAGGAGATCAAGAAGAGGTCTCCAATGAAGCGGCTGTGGAGAAATGGCAACAAGAAGACATGCTGGTGATGACGGTTCTACACGCATCCTTGGACCCAGCTATCTTGGATGCCTACAGCTACTGTGAATCAGCCAAGGAGCTGTGGGACACGCTGAAGAAGGTGTATGGGAACATTTCCAACCTCAGCCGTGTGTTTGAAGTGAAGCTAGCGATCAACCGTCTTGCACAAGAGGACATGGAGTTCACTAAGCACTTGGGGAGGTTCAGGTCCTTATGGTCAGAGCTGGAGATGCTGAGGCCGAGCACAACTGATCCAGATCAGTTGAATGAGAGGCGCGAGCAAGACAAGGTCTTTGGTCTGCTTCTCACACTGAACCCGGCCTACACCCAGCTCATCCAGCACATGTTAAGGTCAGACAAGCTTCCGGACCTTGAGGAGGTGTGTGCACAAATCCAAAGGGAGCAGGGATCTATGGGTTTGTTTGGAGGAAAGGGGGAGCTCTCTCTTGCCAATCAAGCAGCTCATGAGGATTCAACCGAGGCTCCACAAGCAAACAAGGCAGCTCACGGGAAGTACGAGGATAGGAAGTTCAATGGCAACTGTGATCATTGCAAGAAGCTATCACTTTTAGTGATGTTTAGAGTGATCTGAGTATTTAGGAAAGATTAGAAGAGATTTAGAGAAGATTAAAGTATGAAATGAGATTAAGAGTCTAAAGAACTAAAGAGAGACTAAGAGAGACTCATAACTTGCTTAATCTTATTAATGAGACTGAGTTACAAATATATAGTGTCGAGATTAGGGTTTTACAACACAAGAGGATAAGCTAAAGCATGTGGAGTCAAAGAGGGTGGAGCGCTTCTTTTGAATTGATCCAATGAGGTTCTTCACATGTGTAAGGCATCTAGTATCTTGGATAAGATCCCTTTTGCCTTTCCAGCTGTGCCAGACTGTCACGCCCAGCTTCTTCCTTTCCCTTAACGGTCACAACTCATCCTAAGCTTTGGGTAAAGCTTCTTCCCTTCAACCGAGTTACTCGGGTAAGTTTCTTTTACCTTTGGTCGAGTTTGGTCGATACAATGTGTACGGCCGGTACGGCCTGTACGGCCTGTACGGTCCATCCGTACCAAACTCTCCCAAACTCTCCATGCTCTCCATTCCTCAACTCTACACTTCCTTATCTCTTTATCCCTTCAACCCCTCATCTCTTCTTCTTATACTCAGCTCAATTCAACACTCCCCCTCAATCTTAGCTTTATGAAAGTCTAAGATTGGACAGCCATGAGATCTTCCTCATTAAAAACCTCACCAAGGAAAACCCATTGGGACAAAACCTTGATGAGGGAAAAAGAGTAAAGACCTCACAGCCAAGGGGATCAGCTCCTTCTCTTCCCAAGATCAATGAGGCCCAACCTGATGTGAATGGACTCCATTGTCTTCTGTCTCGCAGCCTTGGTGAACACATCAGCTAACTGATCTTCACTCCTCGTATAGCAAGGTAAGATCACTCCAAGCACAATCATCTGTCTCACCTTGTGGCAATCAACCTCAATGTGCTTGGTTCTCTCATGGAACACCGAGTTGGATGCAATGTGAATGGCAGCTTGATTGTCGCAATGCATTGTCATTGGAGTGGCTTGATCAATCTCCAAGTGCTTCAAGATGCCTTTGATCCACACCAACTCGTTTGTGAGCTTCAGCATAGCTCTATACTCAGCTTCTGCACTTGAACATGACACCACCTTCTGCTTCTTGCTCTTCCAAGTCACCAAGTTGCCTCCAATGAATGTGCAATAGCCTGTGGTTGATCTCCTGTCAGCTCTATCTCCTGCCCAATCAGCATCACAATAGCCCACCACTTCTGTGCTTCCATTGCACCCCATCCATACTCCTTGATCCGGCGAGCCATTCAGATACATCAACAGCCTCTCCACCATGCGCCAGTGATGTTCCTTGGGAAGCTGCATGTGTTGGCTCACCTGATTCACAGCAAAACATATATCAGGCCTTGTAATGGTAAGGTAAATCAATTTGCCAACAAGTGTTCTATAGAGTTTAGGATCATGAAATGGCTTGCTGTCTTCAATCTCCCCCTCTCTTGGTACTTTGTAGCCATCCTCCATTGGCATCCTTGCTGTCTTGCCTCCATAAGCACCTGCACCTTTCAAAAGATCAAGTGTATACTTCCTTTGGGACATGAACAATCCTTCCTTAGATCTACAAATCTCAATTCCAAGGAAGTATTTCATTTCTCCCAAGTCTTTGATTTCAAACATAGACTTTAGGAATTCCTTGGTCGCTTTGATACCTTCCTTATCACTCCCAGTGATAATGATATCATCCACATACACAAGGAGAGCAACCATACCTGAGGGTGTAGTGAGTGTAAAGAGAGTGTGATCCAATTCTGACTTCTTGAAGCCTCGGCCATTCAGAGTTGTGCTCAACTTGTTATACCAAGCTCTTGGTGATTGCTTCAACCCATAAATGGCTTTCTTTAGCCTCAGTACATTCCCTCTCTTCACTAGATGTTCCAGACCTGGTGGAGGATACATATAGACTTCATCCTCAAGCTCTCCTTGTAGAAATGCATTCTTTACATCCATTTGCCACAATCCCCATCCTAGGTTCACAGCCAAGCTTAAAACAATCCTAATGGTGTGTAGCTTGGCTACTGGTGCAAATGTCTCAATGTAGTCCTCTCCATATGTCTGAGTGAACCCTCTTGCTACTAGTCTAGTCTTCTTCCTCTCAATCGACCCATCAGCCTTGTACTTGATTGTAAAGATCCATCTACTAGACACAGCTTTCTTCCCTTTTGGTAGTTCACTCTCATACCATGTATCATTCTTTATCATAGCTCCTGCCTCAGCTCCTACTGATTCCTTCCATTCCTTATCCTCCATTGCCTCTTCATAGCTTCTTGGAATGTGATTTTCATCCAAGTTTACCATGAATGCACAATGTGCTTCTGGATATTGAGCAAAAGAACACACGGCCTGAGTAGGATGCTTCACAGCTTGGGCATTGTAGTACACTCTTGTGTTTACCCAACTGGAAGGATCCTTTCTCAGCCTTGTACTTCTTCTCAATACTGGCCCTTCTTGCGCCATCTCTTGTTCTTCTTCTTGTGGCTGCACACTTGTTTCAGACCTTTCTTCTCCTAGCTGACTTGCTTCAGCTCCTTCTTCCCTTAGCTGACTCTCTTCAGCTCCTTCTTCTTGATCATTTGATTCCACAGCTTGATCATGAGAGCCAGAACTCTCTTCTCTACTTGTTTCTTCATGGTTTGGAGTTCTTGTTTCATTCCCCCCCTCATGCTCAAGGTTGGAAGTCTGATGATCCGGGACTGGGGTAGTGCTTCTCCCCCCTTGATGTCCTTGATTCATGTTGATTCCAAGGCCTTCTAGGATAATCCTCAAGGTTTCAGCTCTATCAGAGGTAAGATCCTTCAAGTCTTCTTGAATCTGTTCCTCATAATATCCTTTCTCTTCAACAAACTTCACTTCTCTAGATACTAACACTCTCCTTGTGTTAGGATCATAGCACTTGTATCCTTTCTGACTTGATGAGTATCCAATGAACATTGCCTTTGAACTCTTAGCTTCTAGCTTGTTTCTTATCTCTCCAGGCACCATCACAAAACACAAACACCCAAAGACCTTCATATGCTCGAGAGAAGGCTTGTACTGATTCAGTACCTCAAATGGTGATTGTCCTTGAAGGATCAGAGTTGGTGTCCTGTTGATGAGATAACATGCCGTAGCAACAGCATCACTCCAAAACTTCTTAGGCACATTGGATTGAAACATCATGGACCTGGCTACTTCCATCAAATGCCTGTTCTTCCTCTCAGCCACACCATTCTGTTGTGGTGTATAGGGACAGCTTGTCTGATGAAGGATTCCATGCTGAGCTAGGTGTAGCTTGAATGCTTGTCCCGTGTACTCTCCTCCATTATCTGACCTGAAAATCTTTATCTTGGCATTGTAATGGTTAGTCACATAGGATTGAAAATTTTTAAATGCATCAAGTACCCTATCTTTGGTTGGAATTAAGGTTAACCAGGTGTATTTGGATTTTTCATCAATGAAAGTTACATAATACTTATGATTTTCTCTAGATAGGCAGGGTGCAGTCCAAACATCAGAATGAATAAGATCAAAACACTTTTCATAAACAGTAGTAGACTTGTTAAAGACAGTTCTACAATGCTTGCCTAAAATGCAAGCTTCACAATCATTATTCTCAAAGGAAACACCTGGCAACATCAGTTTTAAAGCCTTATTATGAGGGTGTCCTAATCTAGCATGCCACAATGCATTTTTACTTAAACTAGAACTAGAAACAGAAGTAAACGAGCAGCTATATCTAGAAACAGGAGTGAGATCTTCAAGTAAATATAGCTCTCCTTTAGTCACTCCCTTTCCAATCATCTTGCTGCTTTTAATATCCTGAAACTTCACATCATTAGGACTGAATATAACATTGCATTGCAAATCAGTAGCACATTTCTTAACAGATAACAAGTTTGATGTAAATTCAGGCATATAAAAAGCTTTAGTTTCCTTATCAAATAGTTTAAGACTTCCTATTCCTCTAATAGGAATCTTATCTCCATTAGCAATCAGTACATTTCCATTCATTGGCACAATGTTTTTAATTAAGCTAGTGTCACTTATCATATGATGAGATGCACCTGAATCAATCACTAATGGCTTAATGTCATGAGAACTAGCAATATGCGCAAGGATACTAGATGGTTTGAATGCATGATCATTTCTAGCAAAGTTTGCAGTCCTAGATTGATTTACCATTTCTATCAAGCTCTCATGCATCCTATCAGTTCTAGTTAGATTCTCATAGTTCTCTACCACCCTAGCACCAAAGGAATACCCAAAGATGTTACCATTCTCCTTGAACATCTTGATGAGAGCATCAAGGTCGGATCTCCTTAGATACTCTTGATCATTGTTCCCACGGTTGCTTGATGCTCCAGTGTAGGCTACAAGAGACTTTCCATCACCTGCCTCACGCCCATCTATCTCCTTTCCTTTGCTTGTACCAGCTCCACTTGTTCCATCCGAGACATTAGCCCTTGCCTCACGGTCCTTCATGAACTTAGCCGGCTTGAGGTGAGGATGGAGTATCCAGCATTGGCTCTTCTTGTGGCCATGCTTCTTGCAATGATCACAACTCCCATTGAACCTCCTCTCCTCAAACTTCCCATGCGCAGCCGCAGCCTTGTTTGCTTGTGGAGCTTCACTACCTTCCTCTTGAGTTGCTTGGCTTGCAAGGGACAGGTCTCCTTTCTTTGCAAACAACCCAATGGAGCCTTGCTCTTTCTGAATCCGCGCACACACATCCTCAAGATCAGGTAGAGTGTCTTCTCTAAGCAGGTGCTGGATGAGACCGTTGTAAGCCGGGTTCAGCGTGAGGAGTAGCCCAAAGACCTTGTCTTGCTCTCTCCTCTTGTTAAGCTCATCAGCATCCGTTGTGCTTGGCCTGAGCATCTCCATCTCGGACCAGAGACTCCTGAATCTCCCTAGATGCTTGGTGAACTCCATGTCTTCTTGTACAAGGTTGTTGATGGCTTGCTTCACTTCAAACACTCGGCTTAGGTTTGACGTGTTGCCGTACACCTTCTTCAAAGTATCCCACAGCTCCTTAGCAGACTCACAGTAGCTGTATGCATCCAGAATGGCCGGCTCAAGTGACGCATGAAGCACAGACATCACCAGCATGTCCTCTTGATGCCACTTCTCTTCCGCCTTGCTTGCAGCCTCACCATCATCCTCTCCTTGAGTGATGAGTTTTGGAGCTTCTCCGGGGGTGATGTGCTTCCACAACCCCTTGCTTCCAACCGTGGTTCTCACCATCCGAGACCACACCAAGTAGTTGGTTCCCTTGAAAACCACAGCTACCTTCATGTTCATGTTCATCCCACTCTCCATGTTGAATGATGAACTCTCTAAGCTTCAGAAACTTTATCTTGAGTTGAATGACTTGTAGAACCCTTCACAGCCTCGATCTTCAACCCACACAGCTTCAGATGATACACCACAACCAGTCTTGAACTTGAAACGTACCCAGAAACTCTCAAACACACAAGAACACAAGAGTTTCTTCAAAGCTTCAACCTTGAGGCTTCAAAGAATCTCACACGACCTCAGGCTCTCACGAACCTGGCTCTGATACCATATCACTTTTAGTGATGTTTAGAGTGATCTGAGTATTTAGGAAAGATTAGAAGAGATTTAGAGAAGATTAAAGTATGAAATGAGATTAAGAGTCTAAAGAACTAAAGAGAGACTAAGAGAGACTCATAACTTGCTTAATCTTATTAATGAGACTGAGTTACAAATATATAGTGTCGAGATTAGGGTTTTACAACACAAGAGGATAAGCTAAAGCATGTGGAGTCAAAGAGGGTGGAGCGCTTCTTTTGAATTGATCCAATGAGGTTCTTCACATGTGTAAGGCATCTAGTATCTTGGATAAGATCCCTTTTGCCTTTCCAGCTGTGCCAGACTGTCACGCCCAGCTTCTTCCTTTCCCTTAACGGTCACAACTCATCCTAAGCTTTGGGTAAAGCTTCTTCCCTTCAACCGAGTTACTCGGGTAAGTTTCTTTTACCTTTGGTCGAGTTTGGTCGATACAATGTGTACGGCCGGTACGGCCTGTACGGCCTGTACGGTCCATCCGTACCAAACTCTCCCAAACTCTCCATGCTCTCCATTCCTCAACTCTACACTTCCTTATCTCTTTATCCCTTCAACCCCTCATCTCTTCTTCTTATACTCAGCTCAATTCAACAGAAGCATGGTCATAAGAAGAGCCAATGCTGGATACTGCACCCACACCTCAAGCCGGCCAAGTTCATGAAGGAGCGTGAGGGAAGGGCAAATGTGACTGAAGGTTCAAGTGGAGCTGGCACCAGCAAGATCAGTGAAGTGGATGGGCTTGGAGGCAATGATGGGAATGGGAAGTCTCTGGTGGCTTACACAGGCGCCTCAAGCTCCCGCAGCAATGATGACTACATCAAGAGATCAGACCTTGATGCCCTCTTCAAAATGCTAAAGGAAAACGGTAACACTTACGGTTATTCCTTTGGAGCTTCTATGATTGCATATAAGGATGATCACTTGATTAGAGAACTAGTAGAACGGTTAGAAGCTAGGAATGGGTATAGACATGCTTACATTGCTAGAACTGATAAGATGCATCCATCACTTAGTAATCTATGCCATAATGCTAAACGAGTAAGTAAACCATTGATTGTTGATTCTGGTGCATCACATCATATGATAAGTGATGAAAACTTGATTAAGGATATAGAACCTACACATGGTCATGTGATGATAGCAAATGGGGATAAGATACCCATTAGAGGAATAGGAAAGCTTAAGCTGTTTAACAAAGAATCTAGAGCTTTTTGTTGACATGAAAGCATGAATGACATAGAGGAAGAAGAAATCAAGTCAAGACATACATCCGGAGTGATCAAAGTAAGCTTGTCCGTACAAGTGTGATCTAACTTGGCGTGCAAGGCAAGAGGAGACTTATCTGTGATCAAGAAGGATGTTATACTTGCCTTAAGATATTTAAAAGATGTCGGCCAAGAGAAGGGATCCGTTGAAGAAGAAGACAAGGTGGTTCAAAGGAGAGAGAGCCGTTTGGTGCTGTCGCTTTCCACCTTGGCTGTGCGCAACCTGCCCTTGATCAGGCCTCTTTGTTTATTCTTTTCTTCTATGTCAACTTGCCATTAGTTTATTCATTGTTGCATCTATTTAAAGTATGTAATCAGGACCAAATGGATCAAGGAAAATAAACACTTCCTCACTTCTCTCTTATGTTTTCGAAATCTCTCTCTCTCTCTCTCTCTCTCGGATTCTTAGTAAAACCCTAGCTATCTCTTCTCTTTGTTCTTGATAAATCACACAAGCCACTCTTATAACTCATTCATTTTATCATGGTATCAGAGCAACAAAGCTCTTGAAACCCTTATCTACTTCCGCAAAACAAATCTCTGTTTCTTTTCTTGCCGGTCTTTGAATCCTCAAGATGGAGAACAACAACAACAACAACAACAACAACCGCATCAGCATACCTGTGACTCTGAAGGGGATTAACTACCTCTTATGGGCCAGGATGGTGAAAATTGCCCTTGGAGGAAAGGGTTTGTGGAGTCATGTCTCAGCAGAAGCGGCTCCAAAACAAACCAACCAAGGAGAAGATGGACAGGAAATGGTGGTAGCTGATGAAGACAAGTGGGCTCAGGAAGACCTCATGGTTCTCACAGTGCTCCTCAGCTCTCTTGAACCCGCCATCATGGAGTCTTACTCTTACTGTGAGACTACCAAACAGCTGTGGGATACACTTTACAAAGTGTATGGAAATGTCTCCAACCTCACAAGAGTCTTTGAAGTGAAGAGAGCCATCAATGCGCTCAACCAAGGAGATGTGGAGTTTCAACCACACTTTGGCAAGTTTAGGTCTCTTTGGGCAGAGATGGAACTGCTAAGACCACACACCACTGACCATGCCACGCTTCTAACCAGGCGTGAGGAGGACAGAGTGTTTGGACTGCTGCTCACTCTTAACCCATCTTATGGGAGCTTGATCAAGCACATCCTAAGAGCTGACAAGCTACCTGACCTGGATGAAGTATGTGCTCAAATCCAGAAGGAAGAAGGCTCAGTGGGCTTGTTTGGTGGCAAGGGAGACTTAAGCATGGCGCATCAAGCAGAACAAGCAGTGGCAAACAAGGCGGCTTACAAACAAGATGAGAGGAAAGGCCTGACCTGTGACCACTGCAAGAAGAAGGGTCACTTGAAGGACAAATGCTGGATACTCCACCCCCACCTTAAGCCCAGCAAGTTTAGGGAGACTCGCTCCCAATACCAAGATGCAAGGGCCAACTTCTCAGCTGATGGTGCGGAGCCAACAACACCAATCACCATGGGCATAAGCAACCTAGGTGTGGGAAGTGCAACTGCCTCCACATCAGGCTATGCCACGCCAAGGGCCAACCTGGATGAGACCATCAAGAAGTCTGACTTAACTGCTCTCATCAAGGCTCTAAAAGAATCTGGTATATCTAAAAACCTTGGTGTTTCTCTTAATGCTTCACATACTGCTAATGACACTATAAGAGTTTTTAAATCGGCTAAGCCCTTAGTTATAGATTCTGGTGCTTCTCATCACATGATAAGTGACTTAGAACTGATTAAAAACATAGAACCGGCCTTAGGAAATGTGATGATAGCAAATGGAGATAAAATCCCAATAAAAGGTGTAGGTAACCTTAAACTGTTTGATAAAGAAACTAAGGCTTTCTATATGCCCACCTTTGCTTCAAATCTATTATCTGTTAAGAAAGTAACTAATGATCTCAATTGTCAAGTTACATTCACGCCTAACAGTGTGTACTTTCAGGATATTGATTCTAGTAAGTTGCTTGGCAAAGGTGTTACCAAGGGAGACTTGTACTTGCTTGAGGACACAAGATCCACAACTGATTTATTTCCTGCTTTTCATTCTGTTTCTGAATTCCCTAAAGATGTAATATGGCATGCTAGACTAGGACATCCTCATTCTCATGCCTTGAACATCCTGTTACCTAGCATTTCTTTTAAAAGTGATTGTGAGGCTTGTATCTTAGGAAAACATTGTAGAACTGTGTTTCCTAAATCAAAGACTCAATATGATAATTGCTTTGATCTCATACATTCTGACGTATGGACTGCCCCATGTGCATCTAGAGAGCAACATAAATATTTTGTGACATTCATTGATGAAAAATCTAAATACACATGGATCACCTTGTTGCAATCTAAGGATAGAGTGCTAGAAGCTTTTAAAAACTTTCAGAGCTATATAACTAACCATTTCAATGTTAAGATCAAAATTCTTAGATCAGATAATGGTGGTGAGTATACTAGCACAGCCTTCAAACAACACCTAGCCTCACATGGAATCATTCAACAAACTAGCTGCCCTTATACACCTCAACAAAATGGAGTTGCTGAGAGAAAGAATAGACACTTGATGGAAGTGGCGAGGAGTATGATGTTCCATGCCAATGTACCTAAACGTTTTTGGGGAGATGCAGTGGTCACGGCCACCTATCTAATCAACCGCACACCTACAAGAGTCCTCCTTGATGCCACTCCCTATGAGGTACTAAACAAATCTAGATCATCCATTGACCATTTGCGTGTGTTTGGGTGTGTGTGTTTTGTTTTGATTCCAGGAGAATTAAGGAACAAGCTAGAAGCAAAGAGCACAAAGGCTATGTTTATTGGGTACTCCACACATCAGAAAGGGTACAAATGCTACGTACCAGAAACAAGGAGAGTCCTAGTATCCAGAGATGTTAAGTTCATGGAATCCAAGGCCTACTATGATGAGAAGAGTTGGGGAGAACTCAAAGATCTATCTCATTCTGCCTCGGACAGAGCTAACAACCTGAAAGTTCTTATGGAAAGACTTGGCATCAGCTTACCAAGGGAACCAGAAAAGAGCCGGGATACTACCCCTCAGCATGATGGAGCTGAGGTACGAGATAATGAAGTCTCTCATCATGATCATGAGGGGGGCAATGGAGAAAAATCTGCGCAAGATCAACCTGAACAATCTGCGCAAGCTCAACCTGAAGAAAACTCAGTATTGTCTCATGATCAAGATGAGATGGAACAACCAGAAACTGAAGTTCAAGGTAGTGAACCTGAGCAGACACCAGCCCTAAGAAGAAGTACAAGGATCAGGAGACCGACTTCAGATTGGGTTAAGACAAGAATCTACTACAATGCTCAAGCCGTGGCACATCCAGTAAGTGGAGTATGCACCCTTGCTCAATATCCAGAAGAACATCAAGCCTTTGTGAGTTCATTGGACCAGGAATGGATACCAAAAACGTATGCAGAAGCTATGGAGGATGATGAATGGAGGAGCTCAGTGGATGATGAAATGGGGGCCATGGAAAGGAATAACACCTGGTATGAGACAGAGCTTCCAAAAGGAAAGAAAGCCGTGACTAGCAGGCTCATACATACCATCAAGTACCTTGCAAATGGGAAGCCAGAAAGGAAAAAGACCAGACTAGTGGCAAGAGGTTACACACAAGTATATGGAGAAGACTACCTAGACACTTTTGCACCAGTAGCCAAGCTCCATACTATCCGGATCCTCCTCTCATTGGCAGTGAACCTAGAATGGGATCTTTGGCAAATGGATGTGAAGAATGCATTCTTGCAAGGTGAACTAGAGGATGAAGTATATATGAGGCCACCTCCCGGAATGGAAGAGATGGTGAAACCAGGGAATGTTCTCAGACTCAGGAAGGCTATCTATGGCCTGAAACAATCACCAAGAGCTTGGTACCACAAGCTAAGCACCACACTAAATGGGAGAGGCTTTGTGAAGTCTCAAGCGGATCACACACTGTTTACTCTCACCAGCCAGCAAGGGATCGTTGTGATTCTGGTCTATGTGGATGACATCATCATCACTGGTAGTGACAAGGAAGAGATCAGCTCAACTAAGACATTCCTCAAGACCGCATTTGACATCAAAGACCTAGGAGAACTGAAATATTTCCTTGGCATTGAGATGTGTAGATCAAGGGAGGGATTGTTCATGTCCCAAAGGAAGTATACTTTGGACATCCTAAAGGAGGCAGGAGACCTTGGAGGAAGAGTGGCCAAGACACCACTAGAAGAAGGCTACAAGGTTATGCGTGAGGGGGAGTTTGATGCAACTCCCTTTGAGGATGTCAAGAGGTATAGAAGAATGGTTGGGAAGCTTATCTATCTTACTATCACAAGGCCGGATGTGTGTTTTGCTGTGAACCAGGTGAGCCAACACATGCAAGCTCCTAAGGTACATCATTGGAACATGGTGGAAAGGATCTTGAGATACTTAAGAGAGGCGCCAGGTCAGGGAGTGTGGATGGCTTGCAATAAGAGTACTGAAGTTGTTGGGTATTGTGATGCTGATTGGGCTGGAGATAGAGTTGATAGGAGATCAACCACAGGCTATTGCACCTTTATTGGAGGAAACCTAGTCACATGGAAGAGCAAGAAGCAGAAGGTGGTCTCTTGCTCAAGTGCCGAGGCAGAGTACCGATCTATGAGGAAGCTTACTAGTGAACTCATATGGATCAAGGGACTGCTAAAGGACTTGGGCATAGAGATCTCCACGCCAATGACTATGCATTGTGACAATCAGGCAGCAATACACATTGCATCAAACTCTGTGTTCCATGAGAGGACTAAGCATATAGAAGTGGACTGTCACAAGGTGAGACAAGCAGTGGAGCAGCAAGTGATTCTTCCATGCTACACAAGAAGTGAAGATCAACTAGCTGACATATTCACCAAGGCAGCCAGCAGCAAGGTTTGTGAGTTCATCCACCCTAAACTTGGACTCACGGATCTTCCATGTCACTGATCTCTCCTCCCATGAAGTGTTCTACTCTTTTTCCTTGGTTAGGGTTTTATCCCATGAGGTTTTTCCTAGCTAAGGTTTTAATGAGGGAATAGCTTCATGGTGTCCAAGCTTGACTTGTCCCACACGGTCAAGCTTGAGGGGGAGTGTTGACATGAAAGCATGAATGACATAGAGGAAGAAGAAATCAAGTCAAGACATACATCCGGAGTGATCAAAGTAAGCTTGTCCGTACAAGTGTGATCTAACTTGGCGTGCAAGGCAAGAGGAGACTTATCTGTGATCAAGAAGGATGTTATACTTGCCTTAAGATATTTAAAAGATGTCGGCCAAGAGAAGGGATCCGTTGAAGAAGAAGACAAGGTGGTTCAAAGGAGAGAGAGCCGTTTGGTGCTGTCGCTTTCCACCTTGGCTGTGCGCAACCTGCCCTTGATCAGGCCTCTTTGTTTATTCTTTTCTTCTATGTCAACTTGCCATTAGTTTATTCATTGTTGCATCTATTTAAAGTATGTAATCAGGACCAAATGGATCAAGGAAAATAAACACTTCCTCACTTCTCTCTTATGTTTTCGAAATCTCTCTCTCTCTCTCTCTCTCGGATTCTTAGTAAAACCCTAGCTATCTCTTCTCTTTGTTCTTGATAAATCACACAAGCCACTCTTATAACTCATTCATTTTATCACTTTTTACATGCCTGAATTCACATCAAACCTATTATCAGTGAAGAAATGTACTAATGATTTACAATGTAATGTTATCTTTAGTCCTAATGATGTGAAGTTTCAGGATATTGAGAGCAGCAGATTGATTGGGAAAGGGGTGACTAAGGGAGATCTCTATATGCTTGAAGAACTCACTTCTGTTCCTGATTATAGTTGCTCGTTTACTTCTGCTTCTTTGTTGAATAAAAATGCATTGTGGCATGCTAGAGTAGGACACCCTCATGTTAAAGCTTTGAACTTAATGGTACCAGGTGTTGTGTTTGAGAACAAGGATTGTGAAGCTTGTATTTTAGGCAAGCATTGTAGAACTGTGTTTCAAAAGTCTACTACCGTTTATGATAATTGCTTTGATCTAATTCACTCTGATGTGTGGACTGCCCCTTGCTTATCTAGAGATAGTTATAAGTATTTTGTCACATTCATTGATGAAAAATCCAAATACACCTGGTTAACCTTAATTCAGACCAAAGATAGGGTACTTGATGCATTTAGGAACTTTCAAACTTATGTAACTAACCATTATCATGCTAAGATTAAAATTTTGAGATCAGATAATGGAGGGGAGTACACGAGTCATGCATTCAAGCAACACCTATCACAACATGGGATCCTACATCAAACAAGCTGTCCTTATACTCCACAGCAAAATGGAGTAGCTGAGAGGAAGAATAGGCATCTCATGGAAGTGGCAAGGTCACTTATGTTTCAGAGTAATGTTCCAAAGAGATTTTGGAGTGATGCGGTTGCCACTGCTTGTTACCTGATAAACAGAACCCCAACCAAAGTTCTGAATGAGAAGGCTCCATTTGAAGTTCTGAACAGGTACAAGCCAGCTCTTGATTATTTGCGAGTCTTTGGGTGCCTATGCTTTGTACTCAAACCAGGAGAGATGATCAACAAGCTAGAAGCAAGGAGCACTAAGGCTGTGTTCATAGGATACTCAGCTACACAGAAAGGATACAAATGCTATGATCCTATAGCAAGGAGAGTTCTTGTATCTAGAGATGTGAAGTTCTTGGAAGATAGAGGATACTATGAAGAAAAGAATCAAGAAGACCTGAAGGACTTAACATCAGACAAGGCCACCACCTTGCGGATCATTCTTGAAGGTCTTGGAATCAGTACATCCCAGGATCCAAGGAATCACGCAACTACACCTCCTGAAGTTGGTTCACCATCCCACCTTGATCATGAGGGAGGAGAGGAGCATGAGGAGCCTATGCAAGAGGCCAACCAAGATGAAGGAGGAGTAGAGAATGAAGGAGAAGAGAGCATAGGCTCGGATGGTCATGGACATGATCATGGTGTGACACAAACACCTTCTCAAGATGAAGTGGTAGAAGAACAACAGGAAGAAGAACCGGTTGTGCAGCCACTGAGAAGGAGTACAAGGATAAGGAAGGATCCTTCCAGTTGGGTAAACACGAGAGTGTACTACAATGCCCAAGCTGTGGAGCATCCTTCTCAAGCCGTGTGCTCCTTTACTCAATATCCAGAAGCACATTGCGCTTTCATGGTAAACTTGGATGAGAATCACATCCCAAGAAGCTATGAAGAAGCAATGAAAGATAAAGAATGGAAGGAATCAGTTGGAGATGAGGCAGGAGCAATGATCAAGAATGATACATGGTATGAAAGTGAGTTACCAAAAGGGAAGAAGGCTGTGACTAGTAGATGGATATTCACAATCAAGTACAAAGCGGATGGAAAGATTGAGAGGAAGAAGTCAAGGCTAGTTGCAAGAGGTTTCACTCAAACTTATGGAGAAGACTACATAGAAACCTTTGCACCAGTAGCTAAACTCCACACAATCCGGATTGTACTGAGCTTAGCTGTGAATCTTGGATGGGGGTTATGGCAAATGGATGTGAAGAATGCGTTTCTACAAGGTGAACTTGAGGATGAAGTGTATATGCATCCACCTCCAGGCCTTGAACACTTAGTGAAGAGTGGAAATGTGTTGAGGCTGAAGAAAGCCATCTATGGGCTGAAGCAATCACCAAGAGCTTGGTACAACAAGTTGAGTACTACTCTGAATGGCCGAGGCTTCAAGAAGTCTGAACTAGATCACACCCTCTTCACACTCACGACTCCCTCAGGTATGATTGCACTTCTTGTGTATGTTGATGATATCATTATCACAGGTAGTGATAAGGAAGGTATCATAGCAACCAAGGAGTTTCTTAAATCCATGTTTGAGATTAAAGACTTGGGAGAAATGAAATACTTTCTTGGAATTGAGATATGTAGATCCAAGGAAGGTTTGTTCATGTCCCAAAGGAAGTATACACTTGATCTTTTGAAAGGTGCAGGTGCTTATGGAGGCAAGACAGCAAGGATGCCTATGGAGGATGGCTACAAAGTCCCACGAGAGGGGGAGATTGAAGACATCAAACCTTATCAGGATCCTAAACTCTATAGAAAACTAGTTGGCAAATTGATTTATCTCACTATAACTAGACCTGACATTTGTTTTGCTGTGAATCAGGTGAGTCAACACATGCAAGTACCTAAGGAACATCATTGGCGCATGGTGGAAAGGATCTTGATGTATCTCAACGGCTCACCTGATCAAGGAGTATGGATGGGCTGCAATGGAAGCACTGAAGTGGTGGGATACTGTGATGCGGATTGGGCTGGTGATAGAGCAGACAGGAGATCAACCACAGGCTATTGCACATTCATTGGAGGCAACTTGGTGACTTGGAAGAGTAAGAAGCAGAAGGTGGTGTCTTGCTCAAGTGCAGAAGCTGAGTATAGAGCTATGCTGAAGCTCACCAACGAGTTAGTATGGATCAAAGGCATCTTGAAGCATTTGGAGATTGATCAAGCCACGCCAATGACCATGCATTGTGACAACCAAGCAGCTATCCACATTGCCTCCAACTCGGTGTTCCATGAGAGAACCAAGCACATTGAAGTTGATTGCCACAAGGTGAGGCAGATGATCATCTTAGGAGTCATCTTGCCATGCTACACAAGAAGTGAAGATCAGTTAGCGGATGTGTTCACCAAGGCTGCAAGGCAGAAGACAATGGAGTCCATTCACATACGGTTGGGCCTCATTGATCTTGGGAAGAGAAGGAGCTGATCCCCTTGGCTGTGAGGTCTTTACTCTTTTTCCCTTATCAAGGTTTTATCCCAATGGGTTTTCCTTGGTAAGGTTTTTAATGAGGAAGATCTCATAGCTATCCAAGCTTAGGCTTTCACAAAGCTAAGCTTGAGGGGGAGTGTTGAGTTGAGTTGATTATATTGGTATGGAGAGAAGAGGAGTTGAAGAGGAGAAGAGATGGAGAAGCTTAGGGGGTTTGGGTGTGAATGGTACGGACGTCCGTACAAGGCCGTACATGGTCGTACCGTCCGTACCAAAGGTCTCGACCAAAACTTACCCAACTCGACCAAGTGAAACGGTAACAAGGGAGTGTTACCTTGGGGACTTAAGGAGAAGGGATTAGACCGTTGAGTGGATAAGGGAAGAGCGTGCCAGGCTGGAACAGGCTGTAAAGAGGCAAAGCGTGTGAGCCTTACCATCCAATCATCCGGAAAGCAACCTTGACTCTACATGCTTCAATAGTGCCCATTTCGCCTCTTGTAAACCCTAATGCCTTCTATATAAATATGTAACCTCACTCATTAATAAGATCAGTCAGTTCGAGTCTCTCTAATCTCTTAGACTATGGTTTTCTCTTAGACACTAAACGGCTCTTTCTAGTCTCTTAATCTTTCACAAACTTCTCTTAATCACTTCCTAAACACTCTCTTTATTCTAATCACTCTAAAGATCTCTTAATCTCATACTTGTGTCACCATTCGATCCACATACCTTGAGAAGCTTGAGTCTTTTGATTCGTTTCTGCAAGGATTATCCCATCTGTTCCAGAGCATCATCCTAGGATCTCATCAAGTGGTATCAGAGCAACTCTGGAAGGGAAGTGTTCGATTTTTCTCTCTGATTTTCGTTTGGGTCTGATCATATTCTGTCAAGTTTGATCTGATCTGTGTTCTTAGCGTTTAAATCTGATAAATCCGTTTGTGTTTGCTAAAAACCTGTCGATCTATTCTTATTCTCACTAGTTTTGATTGATCTATGATTGTGTTGTTGAGTTTTAATAGATTCAAGCTTGTTGATCTCGTTTCTGATAAAAACTTTTCACATTCTTGTTGCAGAAGTAATCGATTTGCTCGATCTGTTTCTGTTTTGGATTTGTGTGATTCCGATCTGTTCTTATTGCTTTGAATATAATCTATCTTGTTTGGTTGATTAGATTTCGAATTTAAATTGTCTCTGTTTAAGATTGATCGATCATATTGTGTTGGTGAATTGTTCTGATTATCAAACTGTTTTATTTGATTTGCTTGTCGTTATAAAATTTGATCTGTTGTTAATTCTGAGTGTTGTTTCTCTTAGAACTAGTTACTGGTTTCTGTTTTATTTGTGTCTCAGGTACCAATGGAGAAGGAGCACAAAGGAAAACATCAGCCAAAGAAGAATAGAGAATGCTCAAGATCAACCAGAGATGAGTACAGGCAAAAAGAGTTTGATCAGTTTGACAGGAACCGGAAGCATGCTGGATATGAATTTCAAATCCCTCCATTCCAAGGCAAGGCGGATCCTGAAGCTTATGTGAAGTGGGAAAAGGAAATTGAGTTGATTTTCAGTAGTCAACACTATGCTGAAAGAAAGAAGATTCAAATGACTACTGCTGAGTTTTGTGGTCATGCTTTAAGATGGTGGAATCAGTTGATAAAGTGCAGAAGACTTGATGGAAAAGAACCAGTGGAAACATGGCTTAAGCTGAGGGCTTTGATGCGTAGAGAGTACGTTCCAAGACAGTACCACAAGGAAGTTATTCAAAAGCAGCCTGAGACAAAGCTATGTTCTTCATTATCAGTTCAGAAACAACCAGACAGCAAGAGATCAAGTCCATCTAGTAACCTGGTTTCATCAAGCAAAACATCAACCCATTCCTTTGAAGATAGCATAAGGAAGGCAATTTCACAAGCGTTTAGGGATGTGGAGAAACAACTTAAACAGTCCAAGACTATATCTCCATCCTTAGAAGTACAGAACCAAGTGCTTTCCTCAACTGTCTCAGAACTCAAAGATGCAGAACCAGACTCAGTTGCACAATCAGACTTGGCTGCACTAGTTCAAGAAGATCAAACCGAGATTCCAACAATCACCATTCAGAAAGATGATCAACCCATCAAGGACGACCTGATTCTCTTCAAACAGGATGTAATAGAAGAGGAGGCACTCAAGGAATCAAAATCAGACAGTAGAGTAGAGCATCTATTTGTCACTGATTCAAACGGTTTCCAAAGGACATTCTTGGGTACTTTTCTCATCACTCCTTTTGTGTGGAACAAGACCAGAGCAGTAGAGCTTTCAAGACACGAACTGGGCATGGAACATGTTGTATTTGAGCCTGGAGGAGAGTTGTGGAATCACAGGAACAATCCCATAGTGATTGAGAAGAAATCGGCAGCAACAACAATTGTTTTTGGTGATCTTTTACCCTCTGAAGCTAAAGGGATGCACGTCTCAGCTCAGCAAGATTTTCACTACGAAACCAATTGGAGAATGTTACCCACTCTTTCCTGGATCCAACAAACCGGAAAAACGCAGCAAATGGCCACCTGATCATCAAGATATTGTCAATTCCGCAAAACATATCGGTTTAGCCAAATTCTGTGAGCTGCTTATATCAGATTGGGCTGGAAGGTTACAGATCTACTTGTGGAAACCTGGAGCATATGACAGCACACTTATCATCCTTGGAGAGTGCTCTGCTCGTGCTAAAACCAGCTGGGGTTATAAGGAGTTGGAAGCTGATCAAAATGCTTTGCTTCTTGATAATGTCAAAGTGTGGAAGCCACCAGATTTGCAAAAGCTTCAATACCATTTCAGAGACTGTCAAACCAAGAGTGGAAATGGAGATTTCACTAAAGAAAATGGTGAAGTGATTACTGGAGCAGGAGGAGGACTCATGTTTTCTTCCCAAATCAAGGAGAAACCACCAGATGGACTCAGTCTACATCAAACTTCAAATAAACAAACCCGAGGTAATTATCTACACTCAAAGAAACGCATGAAACCTGATTTGCTTTCTATTGGTACAGGACAAACAGTTTTGAGTGCTAGAATTTTCGAAAAGAGAGGCTATAGTAATGATCAGAGTATCAAGAATGGATACTTGGCTAAGTTGGAGATGCAACAATCAAATCTTGGAAGCTGTCTAGCCGCCAACTTTGACATAGGAGCAGTCCGAGGATCATATCTCAGCAACCAGAAGGAATTAAGCAACAAACTCAACTGCAATGGAAACTACACTCATCAGGGTCTCACGTCGAACTGGAATCATGACCAAAGCTTCTCAAATGAAAGAGTTATGGGTTCTACAAGACGGGTGATTCTGTGTTTGCTTTGTCTGAACTTTTCTGAGTTTAGAACATCTCAATCCTATCTATGGCGACCAGGTGAGCATGCTAAGGTAACTAATCATGTTTTCAAGAGTTCTTTTATTGATTACACAGATATGATGCACTTGTTTTTGCCAAAAGAGTCATGTGCAGAATATATGGAAGCTTTGAAGCATACCAAGGGAAAGAACAAGCGTGAGGAAGACAAACGTTTCAAGCCGCCTGATCTAAGCCAGGAGAGACATCAGGACGTCACTTGCTTCATCCTCATCAAAGAAGCACCTCCAGATGCAGCATACAAGCCAAAACCGAGAAAATACAACTTTGGGATAAGACTCTTACTCTATGATGATTTTGCTTGTGTTAACTTGTCTTGTTTCAATGTATCAGGTCTCAGTAATGCCTCAGGAGTGAGGAAAGCCAAATGGATCAGTCCCTTCTACCTAATAGAACCAGTCAGCGACAATGCCTATCAAAGAGGCTTGCAAGGTAAGTGTAATCTGATTATAAACTCTGATGTTACTGACTTGGTCCCTTCTATTGCAGGTAACACAGATTTGAGGACAAATCTTTTTGAAGTGGGAGGGGATGATATGATCATGGAAAGCACCAAGGACTGGAAGCATGAACCTGAACCTGAAGAGCTTGTAGCTGAGGATGCAACCTTAAAGAACATTTGGAAACAAGAAGAATACATTAGTCTTGGCCGAAGCTTGATCATCCAAGACACCTTAACCATCATTCAAGCTACTCCACCTTCAAGCTGATCATCATCTAGGCAAGTAGCTTGTGTGTGCTCTTTTTCTAACCTTTGGTTTTGTCCCACTGGGTTTTCCAAAGGAAGGTTTTTAACGAGGCCACAAGTCTACTTCTCCTATCTCCTAGATGATTGATCTTGGTCTGTCCACATGAAGACCTTATCTTATATTTTAAGCTATGCTTTTATGTTATTTAGTTTTCGAAACTCTTTTAAAATTTGAATAAGTCTTAGTCTTGTTTTTAGATTACCAAGGGAGCCTGTTCCCTTTAATGAATTCGAGAAGTGGAGCCTGTTCCAGCCTTCTCTATATAAGCTTGTAGCCATCTTCTTTTATCATTATGCAATCTTTTATCAAAACCTTTTGGTTCTTTTCTCTCTTGTCGTGAGTGAGTGTCTGGTGTGTAATATCCAGTCTGTTGGTGTGTAATATCCAACGCCCAAGGGCTTTAGAGAGGTGTGTCATATCCGATCTAAGCCTAGGAGTATCAAGAAGTCTTTCCGCAGCCTCTTGTGTCACCATTCGATCCACATACCTTGAGAAGCTTGAGTCTTTTGATTCGTTTCTGCAAGGATTATCCCATCTGTTCCAGAGCATCATCCTAGGATCTCATCAGCTGGAGATGCAACAATCAAATCTTGGAAGCTGTCTAGCCGCCAGATTTGACATAGGAGCAGTCCGAGGATCATATCTCAGCACCCAGAACGAATTAAGCAACAAACTCAACTGCAATGGAAACTACACTCATCAGGGTCTCACGTCGAATTGGAATCATGTCCAAAGCTTCTCATATGAAAGAGTTATGGATTCTACAAGTCAGGTGATCCTCTGTGTGCTTTGTTTGAATTTTTCTGAGTTCAGAAAATCTCAATCCTATCTATGGCGACCAGGTGAGCATGCTAAGGTAATTGATCATGTTTTCAAGAATTATTTTAGTATTGATTACACAGATATAATGCACTTGTTTTTGTCAAAAGAGCCATGTGCAGATTATAAGGAAGCTTGGAAACATACAAGGAGAAAGAACAAGCATGAGGAAGATAAGAGATTCAAACCACCTGATCTGGATCAGCATAACCATGAAAATATCCCTTGTTTTATCCTCATCAAAGAAGCTCCCCCAGATGCAGCCTACAATCCAAGACCGAGCAAAAACCGATTTGGGATAAGACTCTTACTCTTTGATAAATTTTCATTTGCTAACTTGTTGTGTCTCAATGAGTTTGAATCAGGTTTTAGGTATGCATCAGGAGTATGGAGAACCCAACAGATCAGTTCCTTCTACATTACAGAACCAATCAGCAACAATGCCTATCAAAGAGTCTTGCAAGGTGAGTATAATCTGATTTTAAACTTTAAGGTTACTGACTTGGTCCCTCTTACTGCAGGTAAAACAGATTTGAGGACAAATCTTTTTCAAGAGAGAGGGAATGATATGATTCTGGACCAGCTTACCAATGAAGAAAATGTGATCATGGACCAGCTTGTAGATGAAGATGCCCTAGCCATTCCTGAAGGTCCCAACACTTGTTCCAGATCAAAGAAACTCAATGAAGCTGATGGAGGAATACTCAAGATGTCAAGGAAGCAAGAAGATTGTCTTGGTTGCAGCTTGATCAACCAAGACACACTCACCACAATTCAAGCTACTCCACCTTCAAGCTGATCATCATCTAGGAAAGTAGCTTGTGTGTGCTCTTTTCCTAACCTTTGGTTTTGTCCCACTGGGTTTTCCAAAGGAAGGTTTTTAACGAGGCCACAAGTTTACTTTCACACCTCCTAGATGATGATCCCGGACCAACCACATTATCTATCTTATGTTATTTTTATCCTATGTTTTATGTTTTGAATAATTTCGAAAACTTGGTCTTTGTTTAGTTTCCAAGGGAGCCTGTTCCCTTTATTTTTATTTCTATTTTCGAGACCTTGTGCATGTACAAGGGCCTCTCTTTATATTGTGGTCGTGACCCCCCTTTATCATTAAGCAATCTTTTATCAAAAACCCTTTTCTCTCTTCTCTCTTGTCTTGGACGAGTTGAAGTGTGTCTGGTGTGTAATATCCAGTCTGTTGGTGTGTAATATCCAACGCCCAAGGGCTTTAGAGAGGTGTGTCATATCCGATCTAAGCCTAGGAGTATCAAGAAGCCTTTCCGCAGCCTCTTGTGTCACCATTCGATTCACATACCTTGAGAAGCTTGAGTCTTTTGATTCGTTTCTGCAAGGATTATCCCATCTGTTCCAGAGCATCATCCTAGGATCTCATTAATTTTGATACATAAAATGGTGGGGAAACACCAGGAAGTTGAATAAATCTCATAAGAGTTGGGATGAAGAAGTTATCCCACTTTCTAATCAGGTGATTCCAGTTTCCCAGTTTGGGAATAGGACAGCTTCTTCGTCGTTCCAATCAAACCAGGATGAATCACTTTGTAAGAAGCTTGATTTGGATACATAAAGTGTTGGAGAAACACCAGGAAGTTGAATAAATCTCATAGGAGTTGGGATGAAGAAGTTATCCCACTTTCAAATCAGGTGATTCCAGTTTCCCAGTTTGGGAATAGGACAGCTTCTTCGTCGTTCCAATCAAACCAGGATGAATCACTTTGTAAGAAGCTTGATTTGGATACATAAAGTGTTGGGGAAACACCAGGAAGTTGAATATCTCATAGGAGTTGGGATGAAGAAGTTATCCCACTTTCTAATCAGGTGATTCCAGTTTCCCAGTTTGGGAATAGGACAGCTTCTCCGTCGTTCCAATCAGACCAGGATAAATCACTTTGTAAGAAGCTTGATTTGGATACATAAAGTGTTGGGGAAACACCAGGAAGTTGAATAAATCTCATAGGAGTTGGGATGAAGAAGTTATCCCACTTTCTAATCAGGTGATTCCAGTTTTCCAGTTTGGGAATAGGACAGCTTCTTCGTCGTTCCAATCAAACCAGGATGAATCACTTTGTAAGAAGCTTGATTTTGATACATAAAATGGTGGAGAAACACCAGGAAGTTGAATAAATCTCATAGGAGTTGGGATGAAGAAGTTATCCCACTTTCTAATCAGGTGATTCCAGTTTCCCAGTTTGAGAATAGGACAGCTTCTCCGTCGTTCCAATCAAACCAAGATGAATCACTTTGTAAGAAGCTTGATTTGGATACATAAAGTGTTGGAGAATCACCAGGAAGTTGAATAAATCTCATAGGAGTTGGGATGAAGAAGTTATCCCACTTTCAAATCAGGTGATTCCAGTTTCCCAGTTTGGAAATAGGACAGCTTCTTCGTCGTTCCAATCAAACCAGGATGAGTCACTTTGTAAGAAGCTTGATTTTGATACATAAAATGGTGGGGAAACACCTGGATGTTGAATAAATTATGATTTTAGAGAGTTGAACAGGTATTGAGAGATTTAGAGAAAGATTAAAGTGAGATGAGATGATTTATGAAATGTAGAAGAGAAACATGATGAACTAGAGAGAGATTATGATGAAATCGTGTTAACCATTAATCAAGACAGAGTTTACAATATATAGAGAGAGACATTAGGGTATTCAGAAGCACTAAGCATGTGAAGTCAAGGATAAGGTTGCTTTAATTCAAATGTAAACCAATGGGGAAGATCACACGCTTATGGCATCTTTTGGTGAGACTCCTTTTGCCTTTACAGCCTGTGCCAGACTGTCAGGATAAGCCGCAGCTCCCTTAGCCATCCAAACGGTCTTCTCTTCCAGGTTAAACCTCCAATTGCCGTTTACCTCTTTTACTCGGGTGAAAGGTAACTTTGGGTTGGAGTGGCATTGTACGGTCAGTACGGCCATGTACGGCCTTGTACGGTCATGACACTCCTCAATGCCTCTTCTCCACTCCTTCACATGATCTCTTCTTCAACTCCTTAAGCCATCTTCTCATATACTGATCACTCATTTCAACACTCCCCCTCAAGCTTAACTTAGTAACTTAGTTAAGCTTGGAACAACCATGAGATCTTCCTCATTAAAAACCTCACCAAGGAAAACCCATTGGGACAAAACCTTGATGAGGGAAAAAGAGTAAAGACCTCACGGCAAAGCGGATCAGCTCCTTGGGGAAAGATCTATGAGTCCCAATCTGGTATGAATGGACTCCATAGTCTTTTGTCTTGCAGCCTTGGTAAACACATCCGCAAGTTGATCCTCACTCCTTGTGTAGCATGGTAAGATTACTCCCAAGACAATCATCTGCCTCACCTTGTGACAATCAACTTCAATATGCTTGGTTCTCTCATGGAAGACTGAGTTGGTTGCAATGTGTATAGCCGCTTGATTATCACAATGCATAGTCATTGGAGTTGCTTGCTCTATCTCCAAGTGCTTCAAGACTCCTTTGATCCACACCAACTCATTGGTAAGCTTCAGCATTGCCCTATACTCAGCTTCAGCACTTGAACAAGACACAACCTTCTGCTTCTTACTCTTCCAAGTCACCAAGTTGCCTCCAATGAATGTACAATAGCCGGTGGTTGATCTTCTGTCTGCTCTATCTCCAGCCCAATCAGCATCACAATATCCCACCACTTCAGTACTCTTGTTGCATCCCATCCACACTCCAAGGCTTGATGTCCCATTCAGATACAAGAGAAGTCTCTCCACCATGCGCCAGTGATGATCCTTTGGGACTTGCATATGCTGGCTCACTTGGTTCACAGCAAAGCATATGTCTGGTCGTGTGATTGTGAGGTAGATGAGCTTCCCTACTAGCTTCCTGTACAGCTTTGGATCATGAAAGACCTTGCTATCTTCAACCTCCCCCTCACGTGGAATCTTGTATCCATCTTCAAGAGGCATCTTTGCTGTCTTGTCTCCTTGTATACCTGCATCTTTCAAAAGATCAAGTGTATACTTCCTTTGGGAAATGAACAATCCTTCCTTAGATCTACACAACTCAATTCCAAGGAAGTATTTCATTTCCCCTAAGTCTTTGATTTCAAACATAGATTTCAAAAACTCCTTTGTGGCTTTTATACCAGCCTTATCACTACCTGTTATGATAATATCATCAACATATACAAGTAGACAGATGATACCTGAAGGTGTAGTGAGGGTGAAGAGGGTGTGATCCAACTCTGACTTCTTGAACCCACGTCCATTCAGAGTAGTACTCAGCTTGTTGTACCATGCTCTAGGTGATTGCTTCAACCCATAGATTGCCTTCTTGAGTCTCAATACATTCCCTGGTTTCACAAGATGTTCAAGACCCGGTGGTGGATGCATGTACACTTCATCTTCTAGTTCTCCCTGAAGAAATGCATTCTTCACATCCATCTGCCAAAGCTCCCACTCAAGGTTCACAGCAAGAGACAATACAATTCTTATTGTATGTAGCTTGGCAACAGGGGCAAAGGTATCAATGTAGTCTTCCCCATATGTTTGAGTGTATCCTCTAGCCACCAGTCTTGTCTTCTTTCTGTCAATGGTTCCATCAGGTAGATACTTAATGGTGAATATCCACTTGCTGGTTACTGCCTTCTTTCCTTTTGGCAACTCACTTTCAAACCAAGTGTCATTCTTTATCATGGCATTTGCTTCATCTCCAACAGATTCTTTCCAATCTTGATGTAGCATTGCTTCTTCATATGATCTTGGTACACTACTTTCATCTAGGCTCATCATGAATGCGCAATGCTCCTTTGGATAACAAGCAAATGAACACACAGCTTGAGAAGGATGCTCCACAGCCTGGGCATTGTAGTACACTCTCGTGTTTACCCAGTTGGAAGCATCTCTCTTCAGCCGTGTGCTTCTCCTTAATGGTACCTCAGCTGGTGCTTGCTCTGGTGCTTCTACTTCAGTTGCATCCACTCCTCCTTGTTCTGGTAACTCATTAAGCTCTTCATTACTTGGTTCAGCTCCACCTTGATCAGGATGATCCGCAAAATCTTGATTCTCATCCGGCTCAATTCCATTCCCTCCCTCATGATCAAGGTGAGATGGTTCTTCAGCTTCTTGTCCTTCAGATGACTGATCCTCTGTCGACTCCTGGGACATTCCAATTCCAAGACCTTCTAGTATCTGTCTCAAGCTTGTAGCTCTATCTGAAGGTTGTGAAAGATCCTCCAGCTCTTTCCAATCTTTATCTTCATAGTAGCTCTTCTCTTCAAAGAACTTGACATCTCTAGATACAAGGACTCTCCTTGTCTCAGGAACAAAGCACTTGTATCCCTTCTGTGTGGTTGAGTATCCTATCATCATAGCTTTGATACTCTTTGCTTCCAGCTTGTTTCTCATCTCTCCCGGGACAAGAACATAGCTTACACACCCAAACACTCTTAGGTGATCTAGGACTGGCTTGCTGTTGTTGAGAACTTCATAAGGGGCTTTATCTTCCAGAATCTTGGTTGGTATCCTATTGATTAGGTAGCAAGCCGTGATCACAGCATCACTCCAGAATCTCTTTGGCACTCTCATCTGGAACATCATTGATCTAGCCACTTCCATAAGATGTCTGTTCTTCCTCTCAGCCACTCCATTTTGTTGAGGTGTGTAAGGGCAACTCGTTTGATGAAGTATCCCATGTTGAGCTAGATGGTTCTTGAATGCATGGCCAGTATACTCTCCACCATTATCAGACCTGAAAATCTTAATCTTGGCATTATACTGGTTAGAAACATATGATTGAAAGTTTCTAAATGCATCAAGAACCCTATCCTTTGTTTTAATTAGTGTTATCCAGGTGTATTTGGATTTCTCATCTATGAATGTGACAAAGTATTTGTAATTGTCTCTAGATAAGCATGGAGCAGTCCATATATCAGAATGAACAAGATCAAAGCATTTATCATAGATAGTAGTAGATCTCTTGAACACAGTCTTACAATGTTTTCCCAAAATACAAGCTTCACACTCATTATTTTTAAACATGACACCTGGTAACATTAAGCTTAAGGCTCTAACATGTGGATGTCCTAGCCTAGAATGCCACAATGCACCTCTACTTAAAACGGAACTCAACAAGCAACTAGAACTAGAAATGAAAGAAAGGTCTTCAAGTAAATAAAGGTCTCCTTTGGTTACTCCTTGCCCAATCAACTTACTTCTTTCAATATCCTGAAATTTCACATCATTAGGACTGAAAATAACATTGCATTGAAGATCATTGGTACACCTCTTAACAGATAATAGATTAGAAGTAAACTCAGGCATGTACAAAGCTTTAGAATCCTTATTAAACAGTTTCAAGTCTCCTACACCTCTAATAGGAATTCTATCACCATTTGCAATCATTACATCTCCATGAGCCGGTTCTATATTCCTTATAAGACTATCATCACTTATCATATGATGTGAAGCACCTGAATCAATAATCAATGGTTTTATTCCTTGAGCAATATGATTCCTAGGTGGTTCTTTTACCAGTTTCAATTTATCAATGAGATCAAGCAATGTGGATTCATTTCTAGACATCCTATCAGCAGCAAAGGTTGTGTATTTATCCGGTTCATTTCTCATCCTATCAAAGTTTCCTAGCAAGCTATCACAAGTTCTAGGCAACACATGAGCAGTATAGGAATAACCAAGGGTGTTTCCAAGGGTGTTACCAGACTCTTTAAGGGCTTTGATCAAGGCATCAATGTCTGACTTCTTGATCACCTCATGATCCATGTTCTTCACGGCTCCTTGGTGGTGAGAGGTTAAGGCTCTTCCTTCTCTTTCACCCGCAAGACCAGATGAACCAGCTCCTGATGCGCCGGCTTCACTTGTCTCTGCAGAAAGGTGAGCTCTTCCCTCTCTCTCCTTGTTGAACTTGGCCGGCTTCAGATGGGGGTGTAGGATCCAGCATTGACTCCTCTTGTGTCCCGGCTTCTTGCAATGGTCACAGTTTCCACTGAACTTCCTTTCCTCTCCACGGTAAGCGGCTTTGTTTGCTTGGATTGCTTCAGCCTTGTTGGACAGAGCCATGTCTCCTTTCCCTCCAAACAAACCAAGTGACCCCTCTTCCTTCTGAATCTGCGCACACACTTCCTCCATAGATGGGAGACTCGGCATCCTCAACATGTGCATGATCACATCATTGAATGGAGGATCCAGTGTCAACAGCAATCCAAACACCTGATCCTGCTCCCGCCTCTCCATGAGTAGCTCTTGATCAGTGGTGCTTGGCCTCAATGATTCAAGCTCAGACCACAAGGATCTATACTTGCCCAAATGCTTGGTGAACTCCTCCCCATCTTGTACCAGTGTGTTGATGGCTTTCTTGATCTCATACACACGGTTCAGATTGGTAACGTTCCCAAAAGTCTTTTGGAGTACCTCCCACAGGTGTTTTGGAGTCTCGCAGTAGCTGTAGGCCTCCAAGAGATGCTCTTCAAGGGACCCTTGTAGCACTGAAAGCACCATCAAGTCTTCTTGAATCCACTTCTTCTCGGCAGCAGCAACTTGATCTCCAACACCTTCACCTCCTTCTCCGTCTTTAGCCACTGGCTTGGTTGCAGCATCCGTGATGTGACTCCAAAGCCCTAGCCTCCCAATGGCTGCCTTCACCAGCCTTGACCACAACAGGTAGTTACTACCACCCTTCAACGCAACAGGAACTGTAATGACCTTGTAGTTTCCCTCCATCTTGCTTTGTTAGAACCGAAAAGAAAGTATGAATGAGTATGAACTGAAGCTGAAGAACACTCTAAATCTCAATACCAAAGCCAACCGGGCTCTGATACCATATGATTTTAGAGAGTTGAACAGGTATTGAGAGATTTAGAGAAAGATTAAAGTGAGATGAGATGATTTATGAAATGTAGAAGAGAAACATGATGAACTAGAGAGAGATTATGATGAAATCGTGTTAACCATTAATCAAGACAGAGTTTACAATATATAGAGAGAGACATTAGGGTATTCAGAAGCACTAAGCATGTGAAGTCAAGGATAAGGTTGCTTTAATTCAAATGTAAACCAATGGGGAAGATCACACGCTTATGGCATCTTTTGGTGAGACTCCTTTTGCCTTTACAGCCTGTGCCAGACTGTCAGGATAAGCCGCAGCTCCCTTAGCCATCCAAACGGTCTTCTCTTCCAGGTTAAACCTCCATTGGCCGTTTACCTCTTTTACTCGGGTGAAAGGTAACTTTGGGTTGGAGTGGCATTGTACGGTCAGTACGGCCATGTACGGCCTTGTACGGTCATGACACTCCTCAATGCCTCTTCTCCACTCCTTCACATGATCTCTTCTTCAACTCCTTAAGCCATCTTCTCATATACTGATCACTCATTTCAACATAAATCTCATAGGAGTTGGGATGAAGAAGTTATCCCACTTTCAAATCAGGTGATTCCAGTTTCCCAGTTTGGGAATAGGACAGCTTCTTCGTCGTTCCAATCAAACCAGGATGAATCACTTTGTAAGAAGCTTGATTTTGATACATAAAATGGTGGAGAAACACCAGGAAGTTAAATAAATCTCATAGGAGTTGGGATTAAGAAGTTATCCCACTTTCTAATCAGGTGATTCCAGTTTCCCAGTTTGGGAATAGGACAGGTTCTTCGTCGTTCCAATCAAACCAGGATGAATCACTTTGTAAGAAGCTGTATTTGGATACATAAAGTGTTGGAGAAACACCAGGAAGTTGAATAAATCTCATAGGAGTTGGGATGAAGAAGTTATCCCACTTTCAAATCAGGTGATTCCAGTTTCCCAGTTTGGGAATAGGACAGCTTCTTCGTCATTCCAATCAAACCAGGATGAATCACTTTGTAAGAAGCTTGATTTGGATACATAAAGTGTTGGAGAATCACCAGGAAGTTGAATAAATCTCATAGGAGTTGGGATTAAGAAGTTATCCCACTTTCTAATCAGGTGATTCCAGTTTCCCAGTTTGGGAATAGGACAGCTTCTCCGTCGTTCCAATCAAACCAGGATGAATCACTTTGTAATAAGCTTGATTTGGATACATAAAGTGTTGGAGAATCACCAGGAAGTTGAATAAATCTCATAGGAGTTGGGATGAAGAAGTTATCCCACTTTCAAATCAGGTGATTCCAGTTTCCCAGTTTGGGAATATGACTGCTTCTTCGTCGTTCCAATCAAACCATGATGAATCACTTTGTAAGAAGCTTGATTTTGATACATAAAATGGTGGAGAATCACCAGGAAGTTGAATAAATATGAGATTTAAGAGTACTCAGGTTGTATGTGTGTGTGAAACCCAAATGGGTAAAGAGAGAGAGCTTGGAAGCGATTTGAGAGAAAGGAAGTTTAATGAGTGTTTGTGTGTCCAAGTGTTTAAGAGATTAGTAACAAGACTGAGAACGTGGGTAGAGATTCAGGATGAGAGATTAGAGAGACTAAGAGAATAAGAGACTGAAGATTAGTGTTTCAGATTAGAGAAGGAGAAGGGAAACCCCCTTACTCACTTAGTGTTTACAAAATGCATACAAAAGGCTTATATATGCCTTTACATGGCTCAGATCATAAACCTATATCCTAAGGCTGTAATTAAAGATATAATGGATGGCTAGGATGAGAGGAAGCTGGTCTTTGATGTTCTGGTGCTAGCTGGTCGTGGTTGGACTGAATGGAGGGCTCAGATTGCTTCATTTGAATTGGATGGATAAGATGAGTCAAGGCTGTAAAGGTAAAGCACCTTTACCTTTACCTTTCCAGCTCATACCAACAGCTCACCTTATCCTTTTGAATCTTCCCTTGGCTCCATAAGCCTTCAACGGTCACATAAGAATAGTACTCGCGCCCACACAATGCACATCTTTGAACAAGGCTTAACCGGATGACTTGGGTGTGAGGAGTGGACTGTACGGTTGATGGTACGGACCTCCTGTCCGTACCACTCGCCCTATCTTTGTACATTGCCCTATCTTCCTTCTTGGTTGCACCAAGTCCCTTCATGGATCACCCTAGACCGTACAAGGCCGTACTGAACGCCCTATCTTTGCACCACACTTCCATCTTCTCTCTAACTCCTCCAAAGCCTTCACATGATCAGTCTAAGTCTTTCATAGACTTAACTTCACAAGATAACTACTTCAGAACACTTCTGAAGCTTGATTGAACTCTTCTGGACATCTTCTAGAGCTTGCCTTATTATTGTACAAGCTCTATCTTCTCTTCAGTTCAACACTCCCCCTCAAGCTTGACTTTAGGAGATCCTAAGCCAAGCTTGGAACTCTGAAGAGTCTCCCTCATTAAAAAACCTTACAAGGAAAACCCATTGGGACAAAACCTTGCAAGGGAAAAAGAGTAGAGCTCTCCAAAGCCTAGGGATTGGCCAGTGAGCTCTTGTGCCTTAGAACCAGTGTGGTTGGACACAAGAAGCTCTGGATCACGGCCTAATAGGTGCAGCAACACTTCACAGCTTTGTACACACTTCACACCTCAGCTTCATCTCTTCATGGAACCTGTTTGAGACTCCCCCTCTCAACAAGCTTCATAGCCTTCTTAGAAAGGCAAGGATGTGACCGGATCATCTTTAAGCATCAGTGAGGCTGAACCATACTTCAAACTATGCTTGCCCTCTTCATAGAACTGGTTTGGATCTCCCCCTCTCAACAGACTTCACAGGCACCTTAGAGAAGCTAGGAAATGACCAGGATCATCTTTAGTGAGGCTCAAGCAATGGTACCTGATACATTATCCCAAAGGTGCATCAGTACCTATCAACACCAAGAAAATGAATATCCTGCATCCCAATTGATGCACACAATCTCACAATTCAATCATAAACATTTTCAGTATCTTTTCAAACACAAGTAATGAATAAGATGAATGAAAAAAGGATTGAAAAGAGTTTTAAAAGTCTAAGGGAACTTCCCTTGTGTTTTTGTGAGTTTCCTAACTCGGCCAATGCACCATCTTCATGGCATCATCAACTTCTTGGAACGGCAGAATGGATTCATCAGCTTCTCCTCAATCACCTCTCATTGAAGCCGCATTGATGGAGAGCCTTCTTCCTCACTGTTGAAATGAGTTGATCAATATGTGAGAAGATGGCTTAAGGAGTTGGGAATGAGATAGTGTGAAGGCAAAGAGAAGGAGAGCTTGGGAGTGATCAGGCCGTACAAGGCCGTACCGGCCGTACCATCCGTACGGTCCGGATCAATCCACTACTCGACCAAGAAGAGAAGTTACCGCATGAAAGAAGTAAACGGCCAAAGGGGTTTTACCTTAGAGGATATGACCGTTTGGATGGATAGAGTGACTGAGCCTTATCCTCACAGGCTGGAACAGGCTGTAAAGGCAAAAGGAACCTAGTCCAAGATGCCAAAAGCGTGTGACAGCTCTCATTGGATCAGTTTTGAATTAAAGCAACCTTATCCTTGACCTCACATGCTTAGTCTCTCTAAAACCCTTGTATCTGATCCTATATATTGTAAACTCTGCCTTGATTAATGAGATATACGAGTTCATCATAATCTCTCTCTAGTTCATCATGTTTCTCTTCTACATTTCATAAATCATCTCATCTCACTTTAATCTTTCTCTAAATCTCTCAATACCTGTTCAACTCTCTAAAATCATATGGTATCAGAGCCAGGTTGGCTTTGGTATTGAGATTTAGAGTGTTCTTCAGCTTCAGTTCATACTCTTTCATACTTTCCTGTTGCGTTGAAGGGTGGTAGTAACTACCTGTTGTGGTCAAGGCTGGTGAAGACAGCCATTGGGAGGCTAGGGCTTTGGAGTCACATCACGGATGATGCAACCAAGCCAGTGGCTAAAGACGGAGAAGGAGGTGAAGGTGTTGGAGATCAAGTTGCTGCTGCCGAGAAGAAGTGGATTCAAGAAGACTTGATGGTGCTTTCAGTGCTACAAGGGTCCCTTGAAGAGCATCTCTTGGAGGCCTACAGCTACTGCGAGACTCCAAAACACCTGTGGGAGGTACTCCAAAAGACTTTTGGCAATGTTACCAATCTGAACCGTGTGTATGAGATCAAGAAAGCCATCAACACACTGGTACAAGATGGGGAGGAGTTCACCAAAAATTTGGGCAAGTATAGATCCTTGTGGTCTGAGCTTGAATCGTTGAGGCCAAGCACCACTGATCAAGAGCTACTCATGGAGAGGCGGGAGCAGGATCAGGTGTTTGGATTGCTGTTGACACTGGATCCTCCATTCAATGATGTGATCATGCACATGTTGAGGATGCCGAGTCTCCCATCTATGGAGGAAGTGTGTGCGCAGATTCAGAAGGAAGAGGGGTCACTTGGTTTGTTTGGAGGGAAAGGAGACATGGCTCTGTCCAACAAGGCTGAAGCAATCCAAGCAAACAAAGCCGCTTACCGTGGAGAGGAAAGGAAGTTCAGTGGAAACTGTGACCATTGCAAGAAGCCGGGACACAAGAGGAGTCAGTGCTGGATCCTACACCCCCATCTGAAGCCGGCCAAGTTCAACAAGGAGAGAGAGGGAAGACCTCACCTTTCTGCAGAGACAAGTGAAGCCGGCGCATCAGGAGCTGGTTCATCTGGTCTTGCGGGTGAAAGTGAAGGAAGAGCCTTAACCTCTCACCACCAAGGAGTCGTGAAGAACATGGATCATGAGGTGATCAAGAAGTCAGACATTGATGCCTTGATCAAAGCCCTTAAAGAGTCTGGTAACACCCTCGGAAACACCCTTGGTTATTCCTATACTGCTCATGTGTTGCCTAGAACTTGTGATAACTTGCTAGGAAACTTTGATAGGATGAGAACTGAACCGGATAGATATAAAACTTTTGCTGCTGATAGGATATCTAGAAATGAATCCACATTGCTTGATCTCATTGATAAATTGAAACTGATAAAAGAACCACCTAGGAATCATATTGCTCAAGGAATAAAACCATTGATTATTGATTCAGGTGCTTCACATCATATGATAAGTGATGATAGTGTTATAAAGAATATAGAACCGGCTCATGGACATGTAATGATTGCAAATGGTGATAGAATTCCTATTAGAGGTGTAGGAGACTTGAAACTGTTTAATAAGGATTCTAAAGCTTTGTACATGCCTGAGTTTACTTCTAATCTATTATCTGTTAAGAGGTGTACCAATGATCTTCAATGTTATTTTCAGTCCTAATGATGTGAAATTTCAGGATATTGAAAGCAGTAAGTTGATTGGGCAAGGAGTAACCAAAGGAGACCTTTATTTACTTGAAGACCTTTCTTTCATTTCTAGTTCTAGTTGCTTGTTGAGTTCCGTTTTAAGTAGAGGTGCATTGTGGCATTCTAGGCTAGGACATCCACATGTTAGAGCCTTAAGCTTAATGTTACCAGGTGTCATGTTTAAAAATAATGAGTGTGAAGCATGTATTTTGGGAAAACATTGTAAGACTGTGTTCAAGAGATCTACTACTATCTATGATAAATGCTTTGATCTTGTTCATTCTGATATATGGACTGCTCCATGCTTATCTAGAGACAATTACAAATACTTTGTCACATTCATAGATGAGAAATCCAAATACACCTGGATAACACTAATTAAAACAAAGGATAGGGTTCTTGATGCATTTAGAAACTTTCAAACATATGTTTCTAACCAGTATAATGCCAAGATTAAGATTTTCAGGTCTGATAATGGTGGAGAGTATACTGGCCATGCATTCAGGAACCATCTAGCTCAACATGGGATACTTCATCAAACGAGTTTTCCTTACACACCTCAACAAAATGGAGTGGCTGAGAGGAAGAACAGACATCTTATGGAAGTGGCTAGATCAATGATGTTCCAGATGAGAGTGCCAAAGAGATTCTGGAGTGATGCTGTGATCACGGCTTGCTACCTAATCAATAGGATACCAACCAAGATTCTGGAAGATAAAGCCCCTTATGAAGTTCTCAACAACAGCAAACCAGTCCTAGATCACCTAAGAGTGTTTGGGTGTGTAAGCTATGTTCTTTTCCCGGGAGAGATGAGAAACAAGCTGGAAGCAAAGAGTATCAAAGCTATGATGATAGGATACTCAACTACACAGAAGGGATACAAGTGCTTTGTTCCTGAGACAAGGAGAGTCCTTGTATCTAGAGATGTCAAGTTCTTTGAAGAGAAGAGCTACTATAAAGATAAAGAATGGAAAGAGCTGGAGGATCTTTCACAACCTTCAGATAGAGCTACAAGGTTGAGACAGATACTAGAAGGTCTTGGAATTGGAATGTCTCAGGAGTCGACAGAGGATCAGTCATCTGAAGGACAAGAAGCTGAAGAACCATCTCACCTTGATCATGAGGGAGGGAATGGAATTGAGCCGGATGAGAACCAAGATTTTGCGGATCATCCTGATCAAGGTGGAGCTGAACCAAGTAATGAAGAGCTTAATGAGTTACCAGAACAAGGAGGAGTGGAAGCAACTGAAGTAGAAGCACCAGAGCAAGCACCAGCTGAGGTACCATTAAGGAGAAGCACACGGCTGAAGAGAGATGCTTCCAACTGGGTAAACACGAGAGTGTACTACAATGCCCAGGCTGTGGAGCATCCTTCTCAAGCTGTGTGTTCATTTGCTTGTTATCCAAAGGAGCATTGCTCATTCATGATGAGCCTAGATGAAAGTATTGTACCAAGATCATATGAAGAAGCAATGCTACATCAAGATTGGAAGGAATCTGTTGGAGATGAAGCAAATGCCATGATAAAGAATGACACTTGGTTTGAAAGTGAGTTGCCAAAAGGAAAGAAGGCAGTAACCAGCAAGTGGATATTCACCATTAAGTATCTACCTGATGGAACCATTGACAGAAAGAAGACAAGACTGGTGGCTAGAGGATACACTCAAACATATGGGGAAGACTACATTGATACCTTTGCCCCTGTTGCAAAGCTACATACAATAAGAATTGTATTGTCTCTTGCTGTGAACCTTGAGTGGGAGCTTTGGCAGATGGATGTGAAGAATGCCTTTCTTCAAGGAGAGCTAGAGGATGAGGTGTATATGCATCCACCACCAGGCCTAGAGCATCTTGTGAAACCTGGAAACGTATTGAGACTCAAGAAGGCTATCTATGGATTAAAACAATCTCCTAGAGCATGGTACAACATGTTGAGTACTACCTTAAATGGACGTGGGTTCAAGAAGTCTGAACTGGATCACACTCTCTTCACTCTCACTACACCCTCAGGTATCATTTGTCTACTTGTATATGTTGATGACATTATCATAACAGGTAGTGATAAAGCTGGTATAAAAGCCACAAAGGAGTTTTTGAAATCTGTGTTTGAAATCAAAGACTTAGGAGAAATGAAATACTTCCTTGGAATTGAGTTGTGTAGATCTAAGGAAGGATTGTTCATTTCCCAAAGGAAGTATACACTTGATCTTTTGAAAGATGCAGGTATACAAGGAGATAAGACAGCAAAGATGCCTCTTGAAGATGGATACAAGATTCCACGTGAGGGGGAGATTGAAGATAGCAAGGCCTTTCATGATCCAAAGCTATACAGGAAGCTAGTAGGGAAGCTCATCTACCTCACAATCACACGACCAGACATATGCTTTGCTGTGAACCAAGTAAGCCAGCATATGCAAGTCCCAAAGGAGCATCACTGGCGCATGGTGGAGAGACTTCTCTTGTATCTGAATGGGACGTCAAGCCTTGGAGTGTGGATGGGATGCAACAAGAGTACTGAAGTGGTGGGATACTGTGATGCGGATTGGGCTGGAGATAGAGCAGACAGGAGATCAACCACCGGCTATTGTACATTCATTGGAGGCAACTTGGTGACTTGGAAGAGTAAGAAGCAGAAGGTGGTGTCTTGTTCAAGCGCTGAAGCTGAGTACAGAGCAATGCTGAAGCTTACCAATGAGTTGGTATGGATCAAAGGAATCTTGAAGCACTTGGAGATAGAGCAGGCTACTCCGATGACTATGCATTGTGATAATCAAGCGGCTATACACATTGCAACCAACTCAGTCTTCCATGAGAGAACCAAGCACATTGAAGTTGATTGTCACAAGGTGAGGCAGATGATTGTCTTGGGAGTAATCTTGCCATGCTACACAAGTAGTGAGGATCAACTTGCGGATGTGTTCACCAAGGCTGCAAGACAAAAGACTATGGAGTCCATTCATACCAGATTGGGACTCATAGATCTTTCATCAAGGAGCTGATCCCCTTTGCCATGAGGTCTTTACTCTTTTTTCCTCATCAAGGTTTTGTCCCAATGGGTTTTCCTTGGTGAGGTTTTTAATGAGGAAGATCTCATGGTTGTTCCAAGCTTAACTAAGTTATTAAGTTAAGCTTGAGGGGGAGTGTTGAAATGAGTTGATCAATATGTGAGAAGATGGCTTAAGGAGTTGGGAATGAGATAGTGTGAAGGCAAAGAGAAGGAGAGCTTGGGAGTGATCAGGCCGTACAAGGCCGTACCGGCCGTACCATCCGTACGGTCCGGATCAATCCACTACTCGACCAAGAAGAGAAGTTACCGTGTGAAAGAAGTAAACGGCCAAAGGGGTTTTACCTTAGAGGATATGACCGTTTGGATGGATAGAGTGACTGAGCCTTATCCTCACAGGCTGGAACAGGCTGTAAAGGCAAAAGGAACCTAGTCCAAGATGCCAAAAGCGTGTGACAGCTCTCATTGGATCAGTTTTGAATTAAAGCAACCTTATCCTTGACCTCACATGCTTAGTCTCTCTAAAACCCTTGTATCTGATCCTATATATTGTAAACTCTGCCTTGATTAATGAGATATACGAGTTCATCATAATCTCTCTCTAGTTCATCATGTTTCTCTTCTACATTTCATAAATCATCTCATCTCTATACACTTTTGTGTATTAGAGTGTTTCTAAACAAGTTTAAGAATAATCATACTGTCTTGTGTAAGATTAAAGAGATTAAGAGAATAAGTAGAGAGAGAATACTCAAAACTCCATTAATTAATAACTGATGAGGTTTACAAGTATATATAGAGAGAGCAACAAGGGTTTTCGAAATGTATAAGCATGTGGAGTCAAAGGACAGGCTGGAACTCCTTTTGAATCACTTGGCTGTGCTTTCTCACATGCTTGCACTAGTGTAAAAGCATCTTCTCCTTTCCAGCATCATACAGGCTGTCAAAGTGATCCCTTATCCTTCCTTATCCTCTTCCAATGTCTCACTTAGGATAAGAAAGGATTAACATCAGTTAGACTCCAATTTAACCCATCCGGGTAACTTCTCTTCTTCTCACTTTAGTTACCACGGTAAAACTAAAGTTACTGTGGTAAATCCCAAAGTTACTGACTACCCCAATACTCTTCCTCTATCAATGTATCCACTCCTCATCTCCTCATCTCAACACTCCCCCTAAAGCTTGACCATGTAGAACAAGTCAAGCTTGGAAACCATGAAGACCTCCCTCATTAAAAACCTCACCAAGGAAAACCCAATGGGATAAAACCTTGATGAGGGAAAAAGAGTGGAGACTCCATGGTTAAGGGGCTCATCTCCTAGGAGTAAGATCAATGAGTCCAAGTCTTGATAGTATGGACTCCATTGTCTTCAATCTCGCTGCCTTAGTAAACACATCTGCAAGCTGATCTTCACTTCTTGTATAACATGGCAATATCACTCCAAGTATAATCATCTGCCTCACCTTGTGGCAATCAACTTCTATATGCTTCGTCCTCTCATGAAAGACTGAGTTAGAAGCAATGTGGATAGCTGCTTGATTGTCACAATGCATTGTCATAGGAGTACTCTGCTCAATCTCCAAATGCTTCAAGATCCCCTTGATCCACACCAACTCGTTTGTCAGCTTCAACATGGCTCTATACTCAGCTTCAGCACTTGAACAGGAGATAACCTTCTGCTTCTTACTCTTCCAAGTGACCAAGTTCCCTCCAATGAATGTACAATACCCAGTAGTTGATCTCCTGTCCACTCTATCTCCTGCCCAATCAGCATCACAATATCCAACCACTTCTGTACTGCCAATACAACCCATCCAAACTCCTTGACCAGACGTGCCACTCAAATACCTCAGTATCCTATCAACCATCTTCCAATGATGGACCTTTGGTGCCTGCATATGCTGACTCACTTGATTCACCGCAAAGCATATATCTGGCCTAGTGATGGTCAAGTAGATCAGCTTGCCCACCATCTTCCTGTATAGCTTAGGATCCTCAAACAGTTGCTTCTCTTCAACCTCCCCCTCACGCAGAACCTTATATCCCTCCTCAAGAGGTGTCTTGGCTATCTTTCCTCCAAGCACATCAGTCTCCTTCAACATATCCATAGTATACTTCCTTTGAGACATAAACAAACCCTCCTTTGATCTGCATATCTCAATGCCCAGAAAATACTTCATCTCTCCCAAATCCTTGATGTCAAACACAGATTTGAGAAACTCCTTAGTAGCTTGAATCCCTGCATTATCACTCCCTGTGATAATCAAATCATCCACATACACTAGAATCACAATGATCCCTGAGGGTCCTGTCAAGGTGAAGAGAGTGTGATCTAGTTCAGACTTCCTAAAGCCTCTCCCATTGAGTGTTGTACTCAGCTTCCTGTACCAAGCTCTAGGTGATTGTTTCAGCCCATATATTGCCTTCTTCAATCTCAATACATTCCCTGGCTTTACTAGGTGCTCAAGACCAGGAGGCGGATGCATGTATACTTCATCTTCAAGTTCACCTTGCAGGAAAGCATTCTTCACATCCATTTGCCACAAATCCCACTCCAAGTTTGTTGCAATGGACAACACAATCCGAACTGTGTGCAGCTTAGCTACTGGTGCAAAGGTATCAATGTAATCCTCTCCATAGGTCTGTGTAAATCCTCTTGCAACCAATCTAGTCTTCTTCCTATCAATCTGTCCATTTGCAAGATACTTGATTGTGAAGATCCATCTACTAGATACAGCCTTCTTTCCCTTAGGCAGCTCACTCTCATACCATGTATCATTTTTGATCATAGCACCTGCTTCAGCTCCCACTGATTCTTTCCATTCCTTGTCTAACATAGCTTCTTCATAAGTCCTTGGTACATAACTCTCATCCAGACTAATCATAAAGGCATAATGCTCCTCTGGAAACTCAGCAAAGGAACACACGGCTTGAGAGGGATTCTCCACAGCCTGGGCATTGTAGTACACTCTCGTGTTTACCCAGTTGGAAGGATCCCTCTTTATCCTTGTGCTCCTCCTCAAAGCTTGAACCTGATCTTCAGTTTGCACACTAGCCGGCTCCACTTGCTCCTCTTCTGAACTGACCGGTCCGACTTGTTCTTCTCCACTAGACTGACCCTCATCCACTTCTCCACTAGACTGAACATTGTTCTCAACTTCTTGTGATGTATCTTGATCATGAAGGCCTGAATCCTCTTGGTTTTGCTCTTGCTCACCAGATTCAGTTCCATTCCCCCTCTCATGATCAAGAGGAGTTGTTCTTCCAGCTCCACCAGCCTGATTGGAAGGCTCTCTCCTCCCGGGTTCCTGATCCTGGGATATCCCTATCCCGAGCTTCTCCAACTAATGAGATCCTAGGACCCTTCTCTGGATGGTTTGGATAGATCCTTGCATAAACGAATCAAAGACTCAAGTTTATCAAGGCTGTGGATCGAATGGTGACACAAGAGGCTGCGGAAAGGCTCCTTGATACTCCTAGGCTTAGATCGGATATGACACACCTTTCTAAAGCCCTTGGGCGTTGGATATTACACACCAACAGACTGGATACTACACACCAGACACTCTCTTAACTCGTGAAAGCAAGGGAGAAGAAAACACAAGGTTTAAACAAAAGATAACTTAGATTAGAATGAGGGTTTGTGATACACTTAAATAGAGAGATCCTTGTACATGCACAAGGTCTCGAAAACATAAGAAAACTTAAAGGAAAAGGCTCCACACGGTTTCAAAGTAATAACACAACACTTAGACTAAAACATAATATAAGATAGATGATGAAGTCGGTCCAAGATGCCTTAGGCCGAGTTGCATCCAAGATACATCAACTAGGAATGTGTAAGTGAACTTGATACCTCATTAAAAACCTTGATTAGAAAACCCAGTGGGACAAAACTAATCAAGGGAAAAAGAGTATACCAAGCCACTTGCCTAGATGATGATCAGCTTGATGGTAAGATCACATGAATGGTGATGAGTGTGTCTTGGTGGCTCAAGCTTCTACCAAGACAGTCTTCTTGCTTCTTAGAGATCTTCAGTATGTTTCCAACGGCTTCCTTGAGTCTCCTTGTCATTGCACGAGTGATAGGACCTGTGGGAATGGCTAGGACAGCTTCCTCTTCAGCTAGTGTATCTTCAGTCTCTCCTTCTTCATCTTTATCAACTAGCTGGTCCATGATCATATCATCCCCTCCCACTTGAAAAGGATTTGTCCTCAAATCTGGCTCATCTGCAATAAAAGGGATCAAGTCAGTAACATTGAAGCTATTACTCACATCATACTTACCTTGCAAATCCAGTTTGTAGGCATTGTTGCTGATCTTCCTTATGACCTTAAAAGGTCCATCAATCCGCGGCATCAGCTTGGACTTCCTTTCATTGGGAAACCTCTCTTTCCTTAGGTGAATCCAAACCTGATCACCCACTTCAAAGACCATCTCACGCCTTCCTTTGTTAGCATGCTTAACATACTGTTTGGTTGTTGCCTCAATGTTGAGCCTAGCCTGCTCGTGGAGTTGTTTCACCATCTCTGCCTTCTTTTTGCCATCAACGCTGACCCTTTCACACTCAGGTAAAGGAATTAAATCTAAAGGAGAGTTGGGATTGAACCCATAAACTATCTCAAAAGGAGAAAACTTAGAAGTAGAATGCACAGCATGATTGTATGCAAATTCACAATGAGGCAAATAGTCTTCCCATGATTTCAAGTTTTTCTTTATGAATGCACGCAAGAGTGTTCCAAGAGTCCTATTAACTACTTCAGTTTGTCCATCAGTTTGTGGATGACAGGTAGTAGAAAACAAGAGTTTAGTACCTAGCTTAGACCAAAGAGTCTTCCAAAAATAACTAAGAAACTTAGTATCTCTATCAGAAACAATAGTCTTAGGCATGCCATGTATGCGCACAATCTCTTTAAAGAACAAGTTAGCAATATGCAATGCATCATCAGTTTTGTGACAAGCTATGAAATGTGCCATCTTTGAGAACCTATCCACAACCACAAAGATAGAATCCTTTCCAGTCCTAGTTCTAGGCAAGCCAACAATGAAATCCATAGATATGTCATTCCAAGGATGATAAGGTATAGGGAGAGGAGTATACAAACCGTGAGACTGAACCTTAGACTTGGCTTGTTTGCAAGTTGCACATCTCTCACATAGTTTCTCCACATCTCTTTTCATCCGAGGCCAAAAGAAATGATCCTGCAAAGTTTTAAGAGTCTTTGCAATACCAAAGTGACCCATGAGACTTCCTCCATGAGATTCCCTAACAAACAAGTCTCTCAAAGAACAGTTAGGCACACACAATCGATTATCATAGAAAAGAAAACCATCATGCCTAAAGTAGTGTCCCTCAGCAAATTTCTCACAAGAGTTGTAAGCTTCTTTAAAATCAGGATCATTCTCATACATTCCTTTAATCTGCTCAAATCCTAATAGCTTAGCATCAAGAGTGTTCAAGAGAACATACCTTCTGGATAGTGCATCAGCAACTATGTTTTCCTTACCTTGTTTATACTTGATGACATAAGGAAATGTCTCAATGAACTCAACCCACCTTGCGTGTCTCTTGCTGAGTTTGTGCTGTCCTTTGAGGTATTTGAGAGACTCATGATCTGTGTGTATGACGAACTCTTTAGGCCAGAGGTAGTGTTGCCAAGTCTGCAAGGCTCTCACCAAGGCATATAGTTCTTTATCATAAGTTGCATAGTTGAGGGTAGCTCCTCCAAGCTTCTCACTGAAGTATGCAATGGGTCTCTTCTCCTGCATCAATACAGCACCAATTCCAATTCCTGAAGCATCACATTCTATTTCAAAAGTTTTATTAAAATCAGGAAGTATAAGAAGAGGGGCATTAGTAAGCTTCTCTTTTAGGCATTGAAAGGCAAGTTCTTGTGCTTCTCCCCACTTGAATCCGACTTCTTTCTTGATTACTTCAGTCAAGGGAGATGCTATGGTGCTGAAGTCTTTCACAAAGCGCCTATAGAAACCAGCAAGTCCATGGAAGCTCCTCACTTCACTCACTGTCTTAGGAATTGGCCATTCTCGTATAGCTCTTACTTTCTCCGGATCAACTTTAACCCCATCTGCACCCACAATAAAGCCTAAAAAGACCAAGTGATCCGTTCCAAAAGTACACTTCTTAAGGTTAGCAAAAAGAGATTCCTTTCTAAGCACATCAAGAACAGTTCTAAGATGTTCTATATGATCATTAAAGCTCTTACTGTATACAAGGATGTCATCAAAGTATACCACAACAAATATGCCAATGAATGATCTAAGAACATGATTCATTAATCTCATGAATGTACTAGGTGCATTGGTTAATCCAAATGGCATGACTAACCACTCATATAGACCATGTTTAGTTTTGAATGCAGTTTTCCATTCATCTCCTTCTTTCATCCTAATCTGATGGTATCCACTTTTCAAATCAATCTTAGAAAATATGCAAGAACCATGCAATTCATCAAGCATATCATCTAATCTAGGAATAGGATGGCGATACTTTACAGTGATATTGTTGATGGCTCTGCAATCAACACACATGCGCCAGCTCCCATCTTTCTTGGGCACAAGTAGCACTGGAACAGCACAAGGGCTCATGCTCTCTCGGATATGCCCTTTCTCCATCAGTTCCTCCACTTGCCTTTGTAGTTCTTTGGTCTCCACCGGATTGGTTCTGTATGCTGGCCTATTGGGAAGTGTAGAACCGGGCACAAAATCAATTTGGTGCTCAATCCCTCGCACTGGTGGTAGTCCATTGGGACTATCTTCTGGAAAAACATCTTGATATTCCTGTAAAAGATTGACAAGTTCACTCGGATACTCCGGTGCAATGTTAGTAGTAGTCAAGAGGGATTCCTTATAGATAAACAAAAGAATAGGAAGGTTAGAGCAGAGAGATCTTTTAACATCACCAGACTTGGCATAGAAGTTTAGTTGCTTTGTTGATTCAGCGGGAAGATCTATCTCTTTCTTCTTTTGTAGCTGGAGCTGATCAACCTGAACTTCCTTAGGAGTCATAGGCACAAGAACTGTCTTTCTCCCTTTAAACTCAAAGGTGTGCTTGTTGGCATACCCATCATGTATCACACGTCTATCTGATTGCCACGGCCTTCCAAGGAGAATGTGTCCAGCTTCCATAGGCAACACATCACAAAGAATCTCATCTTCATATTTACCAATGGCTAAGGGAACCATAACCTGAGTAGATACTCTCATCTCGCCCTCTTCATTGAGCCATTGGAGCCTATATGGTTTAGGATGCTTCTGGACCCTCAAACCCAACTTTTTAACCATAGTCTCACTCGCAACGTTGACACAACTGCCTCCATCCACAATAAGACTACAGACCTTTCCTTGCACTAGACATCTAGTATAGAAGAGATTCTCTCTTTGCTCCATCTCCTCGGTCTTGCTTTGAAGACTCAAGGTTCTTCTAGCAACTAGCAACCTTCCAGCAACCGGGTTGGCAACATACTCCTCTTCTGAACTGTGATCTTCTTCGGCCTCTGTCTCATCATCAGCAGATTCATATTCTCCATTGGCATGAAGGATCATCACACGTTTGTTGGTACATTCATTAGCATAGTGCCCACGCCCTTGGCACTTAAAACACTTCACATCTCTTGCACGCGAGCTTGTAGCTTCCACTTTACCCTTATCTTTGTTGTAGATGCTACTAGACTTGGCTTCTTCTTTTGGCTGTGGCTTGCTCTCCTTTTGATAGCTCGGTTTATCTTCCTTAGAGGTCTGGTATCTATTGGAACCATAGCTGCCACGCGCATGACTTCTTCTCTTAACTTGCTGCTCCACCAAGATAGCTTTGTGTAGCATTTCCTCTATCTCCAAGTAGTGTTGCATCTCCACTCTATCTTGTATCTCACGGTTGAGTCCACCAAGGAACCGTGCCATGGTAGCTTCACTGTCCTCAGATACACAAGCTCTTAGCATAAGCAACTCCATCTCTTGAAAGTATTCCTCTACAGACTTTGATCCTTGTGTGAGCAGTCTCAGCTTTTGATGAAGATCACGGTGATAATGGCTTGGTACAAACCTCTTGCGCATCACAGCTTTCATCTCTGCCCATGTTTCAATGGGAAATTCACCATTGCGCCTCTTGTTTGTAACCAACTGATCCCACCAGCTCAATGCATAGTCATTGAACTCGGTAGCAGCTACTTGAATCTTCTTAGTCTCTGAGTAATGCTGACAGTTGAAAACGAGTTCGATCTTCTTCTCCCACTCAAGATAGGCATCTGGATCAGCTTTACCATGGAAAGGAGGGATCTTAAGCTTTAATCCTGATAGCTCATTGCGTCTATGCCTCCGGCCCTCATGATCACGTCGAGATCTTCTACTGCTACGTCTTGAACCGGAGCTATGGCTACTTCTCTCATAGAAGTTATCAGTCTCTTCTGATCCAGCATGCTCACGCTGACCTTGTCTGTTTCTTCTTGGCTCATGTCTTGAACCAGATGCTTGTCCTTGCCCATCATGCGGTCTCTGATCATACTTCTCTTCCAGTAACTTCACCATCGCTTCCATCACTTGTTTGGTGATTGCTTCTTGCAGCAATCTATTCCTTCGCACAAAGGTTTCATCATCCTCCTCAGACCCCATTGCTTCCTGATACACGAAAAACTTGAACCAGTAAGTAGTTCAAAAGAAATTCAGAACTCAAGATTCAAATAAAGAAACAAAGTATTCAAACAAAGCGGCAAATGAAGATACTTGATCAACACGCGACGATTTGAATTCTATCTTTTCGAAATTGAAACAATAACAGATCAGATTCAACGGATGATGAAATGAGATAATCAAATCCTGATCTATGATTCTAACAACAGATCGAGTCACACAATCACAAGAAACTTTCGGATCAAGTAAAACGATAACGTAATCGACAAGAATGTGAAAAGGTTTTTGTTCAAAACTTGATCGAAATTCTTAGATCTATCAATATGAGATACGAAACAATCAGATCTAGCAATCCTGATAATGAAACAAGCAGATCAAATGAGAATAAACACACAAGAACCGATTGATCAACAAAATATGAATCGACAAAGAGTAGATCTTAAGAAATCGCAAAAGAGAAATCGAAACTCCCCTTCCAGAGTGCTCTGATACCACTTAATGAGATCCTAGGACCCTTCTCTGGATGGTTTGGATAGATCCTTGCATAAACGAATCAAAGACTCAAGTTTATCAAGGCTGTGGATCGAATGGTGACACAAGAGGCTGCGGAAAGGCTCCTTGATACTCCTAGGCTTAGATCGGATATGACACACCTTTCTAAAGCCCTTGGGCGTTGGATATTACACACCAACAGACTGGATACTACACACCAGACACTCTCTTAACTCGTGAAAGCAAGGGAGAAGAAAACACAAGGTTTAAACAAAAGATAACTTAGATTAGAATGAGGGTTTGTGATACACTTAAATAGAGAGATCCTTGTACATGCACAAGGTCTCGAAAACATAAGAAAACTTAAAGGAAAAGGCTCCACACGGTTTCAAAGTAATAACACAACACTTAGACTAAAACATAATATAAGATAGATGATGAAGTCGGTCCAAGATGCCTTAGGCCGAGTTGCATCCAAGATACATCAACTAGGAATGTGTAAGTGAACTTGATACCTCATTAAAAACCTTGATTAGAAAACCCAGTGGGACAAAACTAATCAAGGGAAAAAGAGTATACCAAGCCACTTGCCTAGATGATGATCAGCTTGATGGTAAGATCACATGAATGGTGATGAGTGTGTCTTGGTGGCTCAAGCTTCTACCAAGACAGTCTTCTTGCTTCTTAGAGATCTTCAGTATGTTTCCAACGGCTTCCTTGAGTCTCCTTGTCATTGCACGAGTGATAGGACCTGTGGGAATGGCTAGGACAGCTTCCTCTTCAGCTAGTGTATCTTCAGTCTCTCCTTCTTCATCTTTATCAACTAGCTGGTCCATGATCATATCACCAACAATACTCTCAGTATTGTTGCCTTATCAGATGGAGCTTGAGACAAATCCTTCCGATTTTCCCACTCCTTTTCTTCATAATAACCTTTTGTTTCAACAAACTTCACTTCTCTAGATACCATCACCCTCCTTGCTTCAGGATCATAGCACTTGTACCCCTTTTGAGTGATAGAGTAACCAATGAACATAGCCTTAGTACTCTTTGCCTCCAGCTTGTTTCTCTGCTCTCCTGGAACCATGACATAGCACACACACCCAAAGACACGTAGGTGATCAATGACAGGTTTGCTCTTGTTCAACACTTCAAATGGAGACAGGTTCTTCAATATCTTAGTTGGAACCCGGTTGATGAGATAGCAAGCAGTCTGCACAGCATCACTCCAAAACCGTTTTGGGACATTTGCATGAAACATCATTGATCTAGCAACCTCCATCAAGTGCCTATTCTTCCTCTCAGCTACACCATTCTGCTGTGGTGTATAAGGGCAGCTAGTCTGATGCACAATCCCATGCTTGGCTAGATGACTCTTGAAGGCATTGCTGATGTATTCACCTCCATTATCTGATCTCAGTACCTTCACAGTAGCATTGTATTGATTAGATACATATGCTTGGAAGTTCATAAATGCTTCTAACACCCTATCTTTAGATGGAAGCAATGTAACCCAAGTATACTTAGACTTCTCATCAATAAATGTCACAAAGTACTTCTGGCTATCTCTAGACAAACAAGGAGCCGTCCACACATCTGAATGAACTAGATCAAAGCAATGCTCATAAGTAGTCTCTGATGTTGGAAAAACAGTCCTACAATGCTTTCCTAATATGCATGCTTCACAGTCCAAGTGATTAAATGACATATTAGGCATGATCAATTCAATTGCACGAGCATGTGGATGTCCCAATCTAGCATGCCAAGTCATACTATCACACCTATCAACCGCACTACTTAAGCACACAGAATCAAAAGGTTTAGAATTCTTAGCCATTTGAAGATGGTATAGCTGATTCTTGCTGTCCCCTCTGCCAATAACTCTCCTAGTCTTCAAATCTTGAAACTCCACTTCATCAGGTCTGAATACTACTTGACAATCAAGATCAATGGTAGCTTTCTTCACAGATAATAGATTTGAAGTGAACTGAGGCATGTAGAAGGCAGCCGTGTCCTTCTCAAACAGTTTGAGCTTTCCCACTCCTTCTATTGGGATCATAGCACCATTAGCTATCATAACACTCCCTGTTACAGCCTTGATCTCACTTATAAGCCTCCTATCACTGATCATATGATGACTTGCTCCAGAATCAATCACAATGGGTTTAGAAGCTCTGGATTGTATAGCATGCTTCTTGCTTGCTGCTAAGGCTTGTACATGTTCGATGAACACTCTCCATTCCTTCCTGGTGATGCGATCATGAGCTCCACTCCCTTTCTCCTGCTCTTTTAACACCCCACTGTCTTCTACTGATTCCCCCATGTAGGCTGAGTAAGAACACTCTCCCACAACTCTCTTCCTACCCTTTCCTATGTTGATATAAGCTTTGGATAGCATTCTGCACCTCCTCCTCTTCCGGAAGCCCTCACTCCTACTCCCGGTTAGCCTCCATGAGCCCTCACTCCTACTCATGGTTAGCTTCTGGAAGCTCTCACTCCTACTCCCAGTTGGCTTCCATGAGCTCTCACTCCTACTCATGGTTAGCCTCTCATCATCTCTCATTACCTCATACGCCCTTCTTATAAGCACACAGATCTCTTCCATTTCTGGAAGCTGTTCCCCTCTTAGAACCATCTCCACCAGCCACCCATATGATGACTCCATGCTCGCCAAGAGCTTCAAGACCATCTCTTGCTCTGGTGTAGCATCCCCATCCACATGAGATCTCAACCCTTGTAGTTCAACCCACAAGTGTTGTAGCTTCCTCACATGGTTATTGAACTCTTCTCTTCCTTGCTTAACTCCACTGATCACCTTCTTGACTTCATACACTCTCCTAAGATTGATCTTGTTCTCATAAACATCTTCAATCTTCTCAAGCAGTGTACTTTCTTCAAGACTAAAGCAATTTCCACTTGTTTCTCTTGCTGTCTGATCTTTCTCAGCAGCTTTACCCTTCAAAGACTTTTCCTTTTCATGGTTTCTCCAAACTCCACACCTTTTCAGAGTTGTTTTCATTTGTGAGAACCACCCCCACTCAATCCCTCTCTCTTTCTTCTCTTCACGCCTTGTTGTACCAGATTGAAGCAGCTCCATTTTCTTTAGCCTAGATCTTCCCTCAAATGCTTCTAATCTCACACGCCAAGCTTAACCACAAGCTAGACCCCTCTTCTGACCTTGTCAAACACCTAAAAGGACTCCCTTGAAGCTGACTCTCCAAAAGAAACACCAACAGACACAAACTTGAATTTTAAAGGATCTAGCTCTTGAAAAATCTCAAGAACACTCAAGAACACTCAAGAAAAACGAAATCACTCTCTCCTTTTAAAGCAACCTGGCTCTGATACCATATACACTTTTGTGTATTATAGTGTTTCTAAACAAGTTTAAGAATAATCATACTGTCTTGTGTAAGATTAAAGAGATTAAGGGAATAAGTAGAGAGAGAATACTCAAAACTCCATTAATTAATAACTGATGAGGTTTACAAGTATATATAGAGAGAGCAACAAGGGTTTTCGAAATGTATAAGCATGTGGAGTCAAAGGACAGGCTGGAACTCCTTTTGAATCACTTGGCTGTGCTTTCTCACATGCTTGCACTAGTGTAAAAGCATCCTCTCCTTTCCAGCATCATACATGCTGTCAAAGTGATCCCTTATCCTTCCTTATCCTCTTCCAACGTCTCACTTAGGATAAGAAAGGATTAACATCAGTTAGACTCCAATTTAACCCATCCGGGTAACTTCTCTTCTTCTCACTTTAGTTACCACAGTAAAACTAAAGTTACTGTGGTAAATCCCAAAGTTACTGACTACCCCAATACTCTTCCTCTATCAATGTATCCACTCCTCATCTCCTCATCTCAACAATCTCACTTTAATCTTTCTCTAAATCTCTCAATACCTGTTCAACTCTCTAAAATCATACTCACTCGCCAAGACTGCTCTGAACAGCCTCTTGCCTAGACACGCCACTGATTTGGCCCGGTTGATGATCCTTTGTAGAAGCCTTTGCAAAGACTTGTTACTGACCATGGATCATATGCATTAAGACTCCCCCTCAAGCTTAGAACCGAGACTAGAAGGAGCTAAGCTTGTGATGATCCTATGCATCTCCATGGTCTAATAACTATCATCTTTCATGATAGCTTTCTTCTTGTGAGTTTACTCTCTTTCTTAACCAGGAACTAGGGTGTTTGAATCACCATAGAGAGTCTCACAAGACACACCTCTCATTGCATAATGACCCATGCTACACTTCCTGTAGACTAAGGACTAGATATGTCCAATGGTATTATGCAATGGCCATCTCTCATTGCATACTCAATCACACTACACTTCCTGTAGATTATGGACTAACATGTCCTAGTGATGATATGCAATGGCACAAGACCTTTGTCTTTACATTCTTGGTTGTTGGCGAGTTACATGTATCACATTCCTTGTGTACCTAACACCACCCAAATCAATGCAAGATCAGATCATCCCATTGGGATCAAACCAAGATTATCCATCCTGTTTGATCACCAATGCCACAATAATATATAATACTTGAAACAAGCTAGACAATCAAGACAATCAAGCAAAGACAATCAATTCAGTTTTGTTTTGTTTTTTTTTTTTTAAATGCAACAATAGATGAATGCATTAGGTTACACACTAACTATATGAATGAAACAGATTCAATCTAAATGGAACACAAGTCTAGATGATACTTATGCAATCAAGGCGACAAGAGTGACTCAATTCATGCTTATGCTCACTAGTTTTATCAAAGCCAATGATTCAAGTAGCTTAGACATATTTCTAAATGCTTATAAGACATCACTGATGGATTTAACTATGGCATAGCAACAATCAGAACTGGACTGAGTCAAGACAAGCAGATTTCAATTTCTAACAATGAAAATGCAAGTTCTATACTTAAGTTCTCTAAATGCAAAGTTTACATCAGTACATTTGCAATTTAGGCTCATTTTTAAATGCATTACTACATGAATGCACAATCTTAAAGCATTAGCTATATGAATGCAACAGGTTCAATCCATGAGCAATATTAAGGCTATGCACAACAGTTTCAATCAAAACCAATGATGCAAGCAACTTAGACAATTTCTAATTGATGCAATACTTTCATTGATGGATTAAACATAGGCAATAGCATCAGATAACACTAGGATTGAACTTAGACAGTATGAGATATGCTTATGTATGCAAAATAACTTATCAATCATGATGCAAGCAGCAGAGACATTCTACTCAATTCTACAACACATTCATGATGATTCAAGCTATGACAGCACCAAAGACAATGCAATAAACAGAACATGAGATTCTGGGACTCCAGACATTACTTACTAACAATAAGACAATGCAGCAGCAAAACAATTTCAGTGTAATTAGCCTAGACATTCTACTAGAAGCTATAAACTCTTAATGGAATTTAGGGAAAGCACATAGTATAATTGATGAGATCCTAGGATGATGCTCTGGAACAGATGGGATAATCCTTGCAGAAACGAATCAAAAGACTCAAGTTTCTCAAGGTATGTGGATCGAATGGTAACACAAGAGGCTGCGGAAAGGCTCCTTGATACTCCTAGGCAATAGATTGGATATGACACACCAAACTAGGCCCTTAGTCTCTGGGTATTACACACCAGAAGTTGGATATTACACACCAACACTCAATCAACTCGACAAGCAAGAAGAAAAGAGAAAACAAAGGTTTTTGATAAAAAGATGGATACTGATACAAGGGGCCACGACCAGAATATAAAGGAGAAGCCTTGTACATGCATGTACATGCACAAGGTCTCGAAAATACAAAAAAAATAAAGACAAGGCTCCCTTGGAAACACAACAAAGACTAGAGTTTTCGAAAATAAAAACATAGCATAAAAACTTAGATAAAATTATATAACATAAGGTCTTCATGTGGACAGACCAAGATCAATCATCTAGGAGGTAAGAGAAGTAACTTGTGGCCTCATTAAAAACCTTGATTGGAAAACCCAGTGGGACAAAACCAATCAAGGGAAAAAGAGTACACACAAGCTACTTGCCTAGATGATGATCAGCTTGAGTGTAGAGTAGCTTGAATGTAGATCAAGTTGTCTCTGATGATAGAAGCTTTATTTCGGCTCAAACATTCTTCAAGTGTAGGTTCTTCAACAGCTACAAGCTCTCCATGATCAGGTTCATGATTCCATTCTTTGGTGCTTTCCATGATCACATCATCCCCTCCCACTTCAAAAAGATTTGTCCTCAAATCTTTGTTACCTGCAATAGAAGGGACCAAGTCAGTAACATCAGAGTTTATAATTGTTGAGATGAGGTAATAAAGAGAGGAGACATTGATAGAGAAAGAGGATTGAGGCATACAGTAACTTTGGAGTTTTACCACAGTAACTTTAGTTTTACTGTGGTAACTCAGTTAAAGCTTGGAAAGTGATCTTGCTTCACTTTGGAGAGTTACCCACGACCAAGGAGCTCTTGGATAAGGAAGGAGCAGTCTGGATAAGGTTTCCTCAAGCTAGAGAGGCTGGAGACAGGCTGTAAAGTAGACAGCATCTAGTAAAAGATGCCAAAGGGATCAAGCATGTGAAGACTCCCATTGGATGCTTTTGGATGGCTCTCTTTGACTACACATGCTCTGAATCTCTTTCTTATCTTATGGATTTCGAAATGTATTGTCTCTCTCACATAAATATGTTGTAAACCTCATCTTTAATAATTAATGGAGTTTTGAGTCTCTCTCTTTATTCTCTCACTAAAATCTCTTAATCTCTTTAATCTTTTCATCTGATTATCTCTGATTATTTGAATCATGCTCTAATACACAAAAGTGTATATGGTATCAGAGCCAGGTTGGGAAAAAGGGGGTGAGTGTGATTTCTTTTTCTCAAAATCAGAGTGTTCTTGAGTGTTCTTGAGTGTTCTTGGGATTATTGAGGTTTCTGGGTATGTGTGTTGTCTATTCTTTTGTGGCTGGGTTTATTTGAGATTCTCTGGTGGAAACATGGATATGAAGCACGAATCTAGTGGAGTAGTGAAGATTCAAGAAGAAAACAAGTGGGTTTGGCCAAGATGGGTAAAGACAGCTTTGGGAAGCTGTGAGATTTGGAGTAATCAAGTAAAGGGAGAACCTTTAATGGAGAGAGCTGCTGATGGGGGTCAGACAGCAAGGTTGAAATGTGAAGATCAGTTGAGTCTTGAAGAAAGTATATCTCTTGAGAAGATTGAAGATGTTTATGAGAACAAGATCAATCTAAGGAGGATGTATGAAGTCAGGAAGATGATCTGTGAGTTGAAACAAGGGAAAGAAGGTTTCAATCAGCATGTGAAGAAGCTGAGATGTTTGTGGTCGGAGTTACAAAGCTTGAGACCAAGAAGTTGTGATCCGAGAGTGCTAGAAGAGTGGCGAGAGCAAGATGTTGTCTTCAGCCTCCTTGCAAGCTTGGATTCATCTTATGGCTGGTTGGTAAAGCTTATTCTCAAGGAAGAGAAGCTACCCAACATGGAAGAAGTGTGTGTACTTGTTCAGAGGCTTCATCAAGTGATGGAAGAGAACAAAGAGATAACTTGGAGTAAGGAGGGTGCTAAAAGGAAGAAGGGAAGGCTGAGACGACGTTCTAAGGCTCAGATCAGAAGAGGAAGGTGTTGGAAGAGAAGCATACTGTCTGGTTATCAAGGTAGCTATGGTACTATGAAGATGGGCAGAGAAGAAGCACAACAGATTCTTATGGGAGAGTGTTCTTACTCAGCTTACATGGGAGAATCTGTAGAGAGCAGTGGGGTCATGAGGAAGCTAGAGACCAAAGGAGCGGATGAGCGTGTCACAAAGGATGAATGGGATGAGTTTGTCAAGTATGTGTATGCTTTGGCTACGACCCGGAGACAAGGTGCTCCTGCCAAATCATCCACATCCAACAAACCCATCATTGTTGATTCTGGAGCAAGTCATCACATGATTAGTGATAGAAGCTTAATGAGTGATGTAAAGAAAGCCACTGGGGGTGTGATGATAGCCAATGGAGATAGGATTCCAATAGAAGGGGTTGGAAAGCTCAAGCTATTTGACAAAGACTCAGATGCCTTCTACATGCCACAGTTTGCTTCAAATCTGGTATCTGTGAGGAAAGCCACGATTGATCTTGGCTGTCAAGTAGTATTCAGGCCAGATGATGTTGAGTTCCAAGATTTGAAGACTGGAAGGGTCATTGGGAGAGGAGACAGCAAGAATAATCTATACCAGCTCCAATTGGCTAAGATTTCTAAACCCTTTGATTCTATGTGTTTGAGTAGTACTTATGAGAAGATTGATAGTATTACTTGGCATGCTAGATTGGGTCATCCTCATGCTCGTGCTATTGAATTGATAATTCCTAATATGTCATTTAATCACTTGGAGTGTGAAGCATGCATATTAGGAAAGCATTGTAGGACTGTTTTTCCAACATCAGAAACTACTTATGAGCATTGCTTTGATCTAGTTCATTCAGATGTGTGGACTGCTCCTTGTTTGTCTAGAGATAGCCAGAAGTACTTTGTGACATTCATTGATGAGAAGTCTAAGTATACTTGGCTTACATTGCTTCCATCTAAAGATAGGGTGCTAGAAGCATTTATGAACTTCCAAGCATATGTATCTAATCAATACAATGCTACTGTGAAGGTACTGAGATCAGATAATGGAGGTGAATACATCAGCAATGCCTTCAAGAGTCATCTAGCCAAGCATGGGATTGTGCATCAGACTAGCTGTCCTTATACACCACAGCAGAATGGTGTAGCTGAGAGGAAGAACAGGCACTTGATGGAGGTTGCTAGATCAATGATGTTTCATGCAAATGTCCCAAAACGTTTTTGGAGTGATGCTGTGCAGACTGCTTGCTATCTCATCAACCGGGTTCCAACCAAGATATTGAAGAATCTGTCTCCATTTGAAGTGTTGAACAAGAGCAAACCTGTCATTGATCACCTACGTGTCTTTGGGTGTGTGTGCTATGTCATGGTTCCAGGAGAGCAGAGAAACAAGCTGGAGGCAAAGAGTACTAAGGCTATGTTCATTGGTTACTCTATCACTCAGAAAGGGTACAAGTGCTATGATCCTGAAGCAAGGAGAGTGATGGTATCTAGAGAAGTGAAGTTTGTTGAAACAAAAGGTTATTATGAAGAAAAGGAGTGGGAAAATCTGAAGGATTTGTCTCAAGCTCCATCTGATAAGGCAACAATACTGAGAGTGTTGTTGGAGAAGCTCGGGATAGGGTTGTCCCAGGATCAGGAACCCGGCAGGAGAGAGTCTTCCAATCAGACTGGTGGAGCTGGAAGAACAACTCCTCTTGATCATGAGAGGGGGAATGGAACTGAATCTGGTGAGCAAGAGCAAAACCAAGAGGATTCAGGTCTTCATGATCAAGTTGAGAACAATGTTCAGTCTAGTGGAGAAGTGGATGAGGTTCAGTCTAGTGGAGAAGTAGATGAGGTTCAGTCTAGTGGAGAAGAACAAGTCGGACCGGCCAGTTCAGAAGATGAGCAAGTGGAGCCGGCTAGTGTGCAAACTGAAGATCAGGTGCAAGCTTTGAGGAGGAGCACAAGGATAAAGAGGGATCCTTCCAACTGGGTAAACACGAGAGTGTACTACAATGCCCAGGCTGTGGAGCATCCTTCTCAAGCCGTGTGTTCCTTTGCTGAGTTTCCAGAGGAGCATTATGCCTTTATGATTAGTCTGGATGAGAGTTATGTGCCAAGGACTTATGAAGAAGCTATGTTAGACAAGGAATGGAAAGAATCAGTGGGAGCTGAAGCAGGTGCTATGATCAAGAATGATACATGGTATGAGAGTGAGCTGCCTAAGGGAAAGAAGGCTGTATCTAGTAGATGGATCTTCACAATCAAGTATCTAGCAAATGGACAGATTGATAGGAAGAAGACCAGACTGGTTGCAAGAGGATTTACACAAACCTATGGAGAGGATTACATTGATACCTTTGCACCAGTAGCTAAGCTGCACACAGTTCGGATTGTGTTGTCCATTGCAACAAACTTGGAGTGGGATTTGTGGCAGATGGATGTGAAGAATGCTTTCTTACAAGGTGAGCTAGAAGATGAGGTATACATGCTTCCTCCTCCTGGTCTTGAGCATCTAGTAAAACCAGGAAATGTTTTGAGATTGAAGAAGGCAATATATGGGTTGAAGCAGTCTCCTAGAGCTTGGTACAGAAAGCTGAGTACAACTCTCAATGGGAGAGGATTCAGGAAGTCTGAACTGGATCATACACTCTTCACTTTGGTTACTCCATCAGGGATCATTGTGATACTGGTATATGTGGATGATTTGATTATCACAGGGAGTGATAAGGCTGGGATTAAAGCCACTAAAGAGTTCCTCAAGTCTGTGTTTGATATCAAAGACTTGGGAGAGATGAAGTATTTCTTGGGGATTGAGATATGCAGATCCAAGGAGGGTTTGTTTATGTGTCAAAGGAAGTATACAATGGATATGTTGAAGGAGACTGATGTACTTGGAGGAAAGGTAGCCAAGACACCTCTTGAAGAGGGGTATAAGGTCTTACGTGAGGGGGAGGTTGAAGAGAACCAGTTGTTTGAGGATGCTAAGCTGTATAGGAAGATGGTTGGCAAGCTGATCTACTTGACTATTACCAGGCCAGATATATGCTTTGCTGTGAATCAAGTGAGTCAACATATGCAGGCGCCAAAGGTCCATCACTGGAAGATGGTTGATAGGATACTGAGGTATTTGAGTGGGACGGCTGGACAAGGAGTTTGGATGGGCTGTAATGGCAGTACAGAAGTGGTTGGGTATTGTGATGCTGATTGGGCAGGAGATAGAGTGGACAGGAGATCAACTACTGGGTATTGTACATTCATTGGAGGGAACTTGGTTACTTGGAAGAGTAAGAAGCAGAAGGTTATCTCTTGTTCAAGTGCTGAAGCTGAGTATAGAGCCATGTTGAAGCTGACAAACGAGTTGGTGTGGATCAAGGGGATCTTGAAGCATCTAGAGATTGAGCAGAGTGCTCCTATGACTATGCATTGTGACAATCAAGCAGCTATCCACATTGCCTCCAACTCAGTGTTTCATGAGAGAACAAAGCACATAGAGGTGGATTGTCATAAGGTGAGGCAGATGATTATCCTAGGAGTGATTCTGCCATGTTATACAAGAAGTGAAGATCAGCTTGCAGATGTGTTTACCAAGGCAGCGAGATTGAAGACAATGGAGTCCATACTATCCAGGCTTGGACTCATTGATCTTACTCCCAGGAGCTGAGCCCCTTAACCATGGAGTCTCCACTCTTTTTCCCTCATCAAAGTTTTATCCCAATGGGTTTTCTTTGGTGAGGTTTTTAATGAGGGAGGTCTTCATGGTTTCCAAGCTTGACTTGTTCCACATGGTCAAGCTTGAGGGGGAGTGTTGAGATGAGGTAATAAAGAGAGGAGACATTGATAGAGAAAGAGGATTGAGGCATACAGTAACTTTGGAGTTTTACCACAGTAACTTTAGTTTTACTGTGGTAACTCAGTTAAAGCTTGGAAAGTGATCTTGCTTCACTTTGGAGAGTTACCCACGACCAAGGAGCTCTTGGATAAGGAAGGAGCAGTCTGGATAAGGTTTCCTCAAGCTAGAGAGGCTGGAGACAGGCTGTAAAGTAGACAGCATCTAGTAAAAGATGCCAAAGGGATCAAGCATGTGAAGACTCCCATTGGATGCTTTTGGATGGCTCTCTTTGACTACACATGCTCTGAATCTCTTTCTTATCTTATGGATTTCGAAATGTATTGTCTCTCTCACATAAATATGTTGTAAACCTCATCTTTAATAATTAATGGAGTTTTGAGTCTCTCTCTTTATTCTCTCACTAAAATCTCTTAATCTCTTTAATCTTTTCATCTGATTATCTCTGATTATTTGAATCATGCTCTAATACACAAAAGTGTATAATAATCAGATTACACTTACCTTGCAAGCCTCTTTGATAGGCATTGTCGCTGACTGGTTCTATTAGGTAGAAGGGACTGATCCATTTGGCTTTCCTCACTCCTGAGGCATTACTTAAACCTGATACTTTGAAACAAGACAAGTTAACACAAGCAAAATCATCATAGAGTAAGATTCTTATCCCAAAGTTATATTTTCTCGGTTTTGGCTTGTATGTTGCATCTGGAGGTGCTTCTTTGATGAGGATGAAGCAAGTGACGTCCTGATGTCTCTCCTGGCTTAGATCAGGCGGCTTGAAACGTTTGTCTTCCTCACGCTTGTTCTTTGTCTTTGCATGCTTCAAAGCTTCCATAAAATCTACACATGACTCTTTTGACAAAAACAAGTGCATCATATCTGTGTAATCAACAAAGGAACTCTTGAAAACATGATTGGTTACCTTAGCATGCTCACCTGGTCGCCATAGATAGGATTGAGATGTTTTGAACTCAGAAAAATTCAAACAAAGCACACAGAGGATCAGCCGACTTGTAGAACCCATAACTCTTTCATCGGAGAAACTTTGGACATGATTCCAATTTGACGTGAGACCCTGATGAGTTAAGTTTCCATGGCAGTCGATTTTGCTGATTAATTCCTTGTGGTGATGGAGATATGATCCTCGGACTGCTCCTATGTCGAGACTGGCTGCTAGACAGCTTCCAAGGTTTGCTTGTTGTGTCTCCAACTTAGCCAAGGATCCATTCTTGATACTCTGATCATTATAGCCCATTTCTTCACCTGTACCTTTTTCAGCTTGTTTTGGACAAGTCAAGTGTGTTATCATGTCAAAGAAAGTGTTGTAGACCAGAATGTCTCCAAAGCACAAAACAGCATGATTCATCCATCTCTTATGCATATCAAAGAAAATACTGCAGACCCAGATATCATTAAGGTTCAAGTTCACACATTCAGAATCAGTGATATCTAGTTTCAATTGTGCAGCAGGTTTATCAAAGAAAGTGTTATACACTAGAATATCATCAAAGAACCAACCTACATGTTTAGAATCATTTTCAGCACACAAACAATCAAGCTCAAACTCAGAGAACTTTGCAGATTTCACAAATTTAAATCTAAAATCAGATTGATGCAATTTCGGTTCCTGCAACTTCTTAGGTTCATTCAATACATAAGCAGAAACAAAAGAATTATCAAGGATCAGTTTATGCACATGGAAGTTCGTAACAAAACTCCTTTCTTCAGTTCTAGCAAATGAATCACAAGGTTTCAAACAGAAATCAAATTGTTTCAATTCAAGCTCTAAAACCTTTTCAAAATGATCAAAACTTTTGCCATGTTTCAGAAAATGATCAAAACTCAGAATATGACCAGAAATGTTATTATTTTGATTTTGAAAACGTTTTTGATCAAAGATGATTTCTGGTTTAAGTTCTTTAAAAGATTTAAACATGTTATCAAAAACAGATTTTGAAACACAAAAATCTTTTACTTTATCAAGACCAAAACGTTTTATGTCTTCAGTACTCACTTTAACAAACATTCTAGGCACAGAAGCAACCATATTAAACTCCTTACAGTGCTCTTGCAGATCATAAGACAAAGATTCATGAGCTGATTCTGTCTGCAAGTTTTTCTGTTGTTCTTCTTGTGTTGTACTCTCTGGTTCTTTTTCTGCTGAGTCTTCTTTTGCAACCTGTGACACTGAAACAATTCTACTTGGTTGCACCAGTTCAAGACAAGTTAGTTCATCAAAGGAATTATCAAAATTAGATTCAGAGTGAGGTAAGAACAGAGAAAACTCTTGTTCTTTCTCAAACTTTCCTTTTCCCATAGATGTTTTGGTTTGAGCTTCTTGAATTGGGGCAGCTGAGTCTGGTTCTGCATCATTGAGTTCTGAGACAGTAGCAACTGGTTCTTGATTCTTTGGGAGCTTCTTCTGCTTGTCTAAGTGCTTGCTGGTCTTAAGAATCTCCTTAACAAGGCTGCTGATTTCTTTCTCATACCATCTTGGTTTCTGATTTTTCACTTTTGAAGTCTGTTGCGGATATGACTTTCTTCTTTGGAGATTTCAGAGAAGTGTGGCCTTTGGATGCATACTTCTTCCTTAGTAGCAACTTCAGATCTTCCCAAGTGGTGATAGCTGGTTCCTTGTAGTACCTGCGATCATCTTCTTCTTGCAACCACCACTTAAAAACGTTTCCTTTGAGCTGAGACATCACATAAGCCAATGCTTCTCTCTTCAGGATTTTGTTGTAGCAAAGCCACTTCTCCATTGTTCTTTCCCACTTTAAATAATCACCTTCCCCTGTAAAAACATAAAGTTGAGGCTTAGTGACAATTTGATTGTAAGAAGAATGAATATTTGATTTAGGAGTGCGAGAAGCTTGATGTGGTCTGCACGAAGTGTGGGCTGTCTGTTTGTAAGACTGTTGTCCACGTCCTGCTTCCTCTTCCTTATACCACTTATGCTTGCTTGACTTGTTTTGAACAGAATCTGGTGATCTTGGCTCAAGCTTTTGACTGTCCATTCTCTTTTTATTTTTCTGCCTAAGATCATCAGTTTGCTGCAGAAACTTTTGTCTAAGCTCCTTTTGAAATTCACCCATGTTGTTATCCATCATCTGCTGCAGATGAGCATTCATAGATTTAAGTAACAGCCTTTCTTCCTTAGTGAGCTTTCCGTTCTGATCTCCTGCCATATAGTACCTGAGACAGAAAACAACACACAGCAGTAACAAGTTCTATAGAGAAAACAAAAAATCAATTTGCAAAACCAGAAACAGATTCAAACTGAAGCTTAAAACCTTAGACAATTCTCAGAACAAATTAAAAACTCAACCAATGATTTAAAACAGATCAAAACTAATCTGAACAGAACTGATAAATCACAAACCTAACAGATCAGATTGATTTCGAAACAGAACAGAGAGATTTTGATTTCAGGTTCACTTTTAAGTCTAGTACATCAAGTTTAATCAAAACAGAGTAGATCAAGACAGAAACAATTCGAAATTTCAGAAACAGAAATAGATTGATCAAGTAAATCAGAAAACTTTCTCAGCAAGGTATATGAAGAGTTTTTAACACAAAAACGAAATCAGATAACCTTAATCTATCAGATTTCGACAGCCACAACACAGATCTATCAGTTTCTAGCATGAATATGAAGAGACAAATCGAAAATCATAGAGAAAGATGAACACTTCCCTTCCAGGGTTGCTCTGATACCACTTGATGAGATCCTAGGATGATGCTCTGGAACAGATGGGATAATCCTTGCAGAAACGAATCAAAAGACTCAAGTTTCTCAAGGTATGTGGATCGAATGGTGACACAAGAGGCTGCGGAAAGGCTCCTTGATACTCCTAGGCAATAGATTGGATATGACACACCAAACTAGAGCCCTTAGTCTCTGGATATTACACACCAGAAGTTGGATATTACACACCAACACTCAATCAACTCGACAAGCAAGAAGAAAAGAGAAAACAAAGGTTTTTGATAAAAAGATGGATACTGATACAAGGGGCCACGACCAGAATATAAAGGAGAAGCCTTGTACATGCACAAGGTCTCGAAAATACAAAGAAAATAAAGACAAGGCTCCCTTGGAAACACAACAAAGACTAGAGTTTTCGAAAATAAAAACATAGCACAAAAACTTAGATAAAATTATATAACATAAGGTCTTCATGTGGACAGACCAAGATCAATCATCTAGGAGGTAAGAGAAGTAATTTGTGGCCTCATTAAAAACCTTGATTGGAAAACCCAGTGGGACAAAACCAATCAAGGGAAAAAGAGTACACACAAGCTACTTGCCTAGATGATGATCAGCTTGAGTGTAGAGTAGCTTGAATGTAGATCAAGTTGTCTCTGATGATAGAAGCTTTATTTCGGCTCAAACATTCTTCAAGTGTAGGTTCTTGAACAGCTACAAGCTCTCCATGATCAGGTTCATGATTCCATTCTTTGGTGCTTTCCATGATCACATCAATAATCAGGAGATAAACCTATCAAGACATATTAAGATAGATGAGACTAGGTTTACTCCCTTGTTTAAGGTGATGAGGAGTGGTTCTTAAAGTTGCCACTTGAGTCCTCACTTCTTCTTCTTCTCTATTGCAATCACCCTTCTGAATTTGCCACCATGATGGAATGCTTGTGGATGCTTCAGCTACTTCTTCAATCACCTCACAATAGAAGCCGCCTTGATAGAGTAGCCTTCTTCTTCACACAGCCAACAGTGCTCTGTCTTAGTTTGAGCACCCTCTTGAATAGGCACGCCACTGCCTAGACCCGGTTAGCTTCTTCTTCAGGTACTTGCAATGTTAAGAAGAAGAACACCAGTGAGTTTTACAACCATCTGTGCTTCTCCCTTCTTGTAACACCTCTCCATTGTACACACAATGGGCATCATTCTTTCTCTTTCTACTCGGATTTGATGATGAACTAGGAACACCTTTTGTGAACCTGAAACATCACTCAAACTCTAGCAAAGATAAGTCACAATTGCATTGGGATCAATCCTTGACTTCATCAAGTTTGATCACCAATGCTCAAGCTTTATAACATTAGACAGAATCAAGACAATGTCAAGTTCTTATCTATGCAAGCAACCATTCTCTAAATACTAAGCAAGACCTTATCATATTCAAGTCAAAGTATTTAGGCAATTTTAAAACACTCCTTAATATGCAACTTAGATTTTAATCTAAATGCAATAATACAAGGCAGTATGCATTAATCTTAATCAGTTTCTAACTCATGAAAGCAAGCATGATTAGATAATATAATCTATCATCTTAACAAGACAAGTTAATTTAGGCACTCTTAAGAGCTTCTTTACTCAGTACTTAGACATGAATCTAATACTTCAATGTAAGACAGCCACAAGACTATATGCAACAGCTTTAAATTCGGTTTCACTCCATGTATGCAAGCAGATTTAATTAATCACAACAAGCATCACTATGAACCAGAGCTAAGCATACTAAGCAATTTCAATACCCAAACAAGACTCTTAAAGTATCCTGGGACAGATTCTAAAGCAACTTCATTTTAGCAATCTTTTAAACAATCCTCAGGTTTCCAATCACATCACAACATCACAACCTGTTCATACACACTCAAGCTTTATACAAGAGAAAGAGATTTCCTTACAGCCAAGGAACTAGTGTTAGTTCCTTGAAACTCCTTAGTACATGAGAAGATCCGAGCTGTTGGTGTCAACTCCTACATCTCCTTCTTTCATGGACCTTTCTCTTGAACCCACCATGCCTAAGACACCTCCTCTCTTCATTTTTGAGTCGCCATACCAGGTACAAGTTGAAAGCTTTCACATTTCTTCTTGGACAGTGAATAGGAATGGCTTGGACATGCTTCCAATGGCCTTCTTTCTTCAGGACGACCATGAGAGAGTAGAGAACGACCAAGAACAGCTTCTGGACGCCATTGATGAGCACACCTTCTTCTTGAAGAGGTTGAACAGCCAAATGAACATGAAGCTTCTTCTTGGTTTGGAAATGGCATGGGAGTGAGCTTTGAGCTTAGCGGAAGCTGGAACCAAGTTCTAATGAACCTGGCTCTGATACCATATGAGATTTAAGAGTACTCAGGTTGTATGTGTGTGTGAAACCCAAATGGGTAAAGAGAGAGAGCTTGGAAGCGATTTGAGAGAAAGGAAGTTTAATGAGTGTTTCTGTGTCTAAGTATGACATTTAGGAATGTAAAGGATTATCTGAGTTTAGAAATGATTAGAGAAGGAGAATAAGAGATTAAGAGACTACTTAGAGACTAATGGAGAATCATAGTGAAATGAGTAAAGAGAAAGATTGTTTAGAACTGTCTAATCTTTATTAATGATCTTGGGTTACAATATATAGTAAGATGAGCTTAGGGTTTTCGATCACAAAGGATAAGGAAAGCATGTGAAGTCAAAAGGAGGAGGAGCCTATATTTGAATCCGGCCAATGAGCTTCTCCAAGTGTGTGAGGCATCTAGCATCTTCCCATAGATGCTGTTTACTTTCCAGTCCATGCCAGACTGTCAGTCCGCGCCTCATCCCTTCTTCCTCCGCGGTCTTATCCACTCCAAAGCTTATCCTCCTCTCCACTAAGTTACCTTGGTAACTTATCTTTACATTGGTGAGTTTGGTTGATGTCCTATGTACGGATGGTACGGCCTGTACGGCCTTGTACGGATCACTCAACCCAAACTCATCTCTTCTTCCATACTTCATCTCTTCCTCTAATGCCTTAACTCCCTTAGCTCCTCTTCTCATATACTTAACTCTGATCAACACTCCCCCTCAAGCTTAGCTTTGTATAAGTCTAAGCTTGGACAGCCATGAGATCTTCCTCATTAAAAACCTCACCAAGGAAAACCCATTGGGACAAAACCTTGATGAGGGAAAAAGAGTAAAGATCTCATAGCTAAGGGGATCAGCTCCTTCTCTTCCCAAGATCAATGAGGCCCAACCTGATGTGAGTGGACTCCATTGTCTTCTGTCTTGCAGCCTTGGTAAACACATCCGCTAACTGATATTCACTCCTTGTGTAGCATGGCAAGATGACTCCTAAGATGATCATCTGCCTCACCTTGTGGCAATCCACTTCAATGTGCTTGGTTCTCTCATGGAACACCGAGTTGGAGGCAATGTGGATGGCGGCTTGGTTGTCACAATGCATGGTCATTGGCGTGGCTTGATCAATCTCCAAATGCTTCAAGATGCCTTTGATCCACACTAACTCGTTGGTGAGCTTCAGCATAGCTCTATACTCAGCTTCTGCACTTGAGCAAGACACCACCTTCTGCTTCTTACTCTTCCAAGTCACCAAGTTGCCTCCAATGAATGTGCAATAGCCTGTGGTTGATCTCCTGTCTGCTCTATCACCAGCCCAATCCGCATCACAGTATCCCACCACTTCAGTGCTTCCATTGCAGCCCATCCATACTCCTTGATCAGGTGAGCCGTTGAGATACATCAAGATCCTCTCCACCATGCGCCAGTGATGCTCCTTAGGCACTTGCATGTGTTGACTCACCTGATTCACAGCAAAACAAATGTCAGGTCTAGTTATGGTAAGATAAATCAATTTGCCAACTAGTTTTCTATAGAGTTTAGGATCCTGATAAGGTTTGCTGTCTTCAATCTCCCCCTCTCGTGGGACTTTGTAGCCATCCTCCATAGGCATCCTTGCTTTCTTGCCTCCATAAGCACCTGCACCTTTCAAAAGATCAAGTGTATACTTCCTTTGGGACATGAACAAACCTTCCTTGGATCTACATATCTCAATTCCAAGAAAGTATTTCATTTCTCCCAAGTCTTTAATCTCAAACATTGATTTAAGGAACTCCTTGGTTGCTATGATACCTTCCTTATCACTTCCTGTGATAATGATATCATCAACATACACAAGGAGTGCAATCATACCTGAGGGAGTCATGAGTGTGAAGAGAGTGTGATCTAGTTCAGATTTCTTGAAGCCTCGGCCATTGAGAGTAGTGCTCAGCTTGTTGTACCAAGCTCTTGGTGATTGCTTCAGCCCATAGATAGCTTTCTTCAATCTTAACACATTCCCTCTCTTCACTAAGTGTTCAAGGCCTGGAGGTGGATGCATATACACTTCATCCTCAAGTTCACCTTGTAGAAAGGCATTCTTCACATCCATTTGCCATAACCCCCATCCAAGATTCACAGCCAAGCTTAATACAATCCGGATTGTGTGTAGTTTAGCTACTGGTGCAAAGGTTTCTATGTAATCTTCTCCATAAGTTTGAGTGAAACCTCTTGCAACTAGCCTTGACTTCTTCCTTTCAATCTTTCCATCAGCCTTGTACTTGATTGTGAATATCCATCTACTAGTCACAGCCTTCTTCCCTTTTGGTAACTCACTCTCATACCATGTATCATTCTTGATCATAGCTCCTGCCTCAGCTCCAACTGACTCCTTCCATTCTTTATCCATGATTGCTTCTTCATAGCTTCTTGGGATGTAGTTCTCATCCAAGTTAACCATGAAGGCACAATGTTCTTCAGGGTATTGAGCAAAGGAACACACAACTTGAGAGGGATGCTCCACAGCTTGGGCATTGTAGTACACTCGCGTGTTTACCCAAGAGGAAGGATCCTTTCTCAGCCTTGTGCTCCTCCTCAATACTGGTTGTTCTTGCTCTTGAACCGGCTCAGCTTGTGTATGCGGTTCTTGTGCTTCACTCTGATGTTCTTCCTCTCCTTGGTCTTGCTCACCTTGATGATGAGAACCTGAGTTGAACTCTTCTCCTTCCTCACTCAAGCCGACTCCTTCTTGGCCATTTTCTTGAGTTTCAGGTTCACTTCCCCCCTCATGATCAAGGTGAGGTGTTTGATCAGCTCCACTTGGTGCAGTTGATCTCTCTTCTTGTCTTCCACTTCCTGTGGATTGATCCTGGTTCATCTTGATACCGAGACCTTCCAAAATGATTCTTAAGACTCCAGCCTTATCTGATGTGAGATCCTTCAAATCTTCTTGATTCTTCTCCTCATAGTATCCCCTTTCTTCAATAAACTTCACATCTCTAGATACAAGCACCCTTCTAGCTTCTGGATCATAACACTTATATCCTTTTTGAGTTGTTGAGTAGCAAATGAACATTGCCTTTTTGCTTCTTGCTTCTACCTTGTTCCTCAACTCTCCTGGTACTAGAACATAGCATAAGCATCCAAACACTCTCATGTATTCCAAGGATGGCTTGCGCTTGTTTAGAACTTCAAATGGTGCTTGATCCTTCAACACCTTTGTAGGCATCCTGTTGATTAGGTAGCACGCAGTGGATACAGCATCACTCCAGAATCTCTTAGGTACATTAGCTTGGAACTTCAGTGACCGAGCCACTTCCATCAAGTGCCTGTTCTTCCTCTCAGCTACACCATTCTGTTGTGGTGTGTAGGGACAGCTTATTTGATGAAGTATTCCATGGTGATCTAGATGACTCTTGAACGCATAGCTTGTGTACTCTCCTCCATTATCTGATCTCAAAATTTTAATCTTAGCATGGTAATTGAAACACCCGTCCCTCCCCATTTCCAACCGGGGTTCCAGGGCGCGGGGTTTAGGACACACATGTCTACTTTTCCGACATCTCCGTGTGTCCCATTTCTGGTCCCATGAGTTTCAGGTGCATTTCCTTCCTTACCGTCGGCATTTCCACTTATAGTTCTGCAAGAATGGAAGAGGGAAAAGAGGGGTGAGTATTAATACTCAGTGAAGCGATTCTAGACCAGTCTCCCCCATGAGCTTTTATACTGCTCAATGCGAAACGAGAACCGACTAGTCGCTACACACATTTCTTAACCAACTATTAAAGTTCATTTCACAAAAACAAGCAGTGCAATGAACTCAGTCATCGCTCAATTCACACAATTCGGTTTATTATTTAAGACTCCATTCATCCTATAACTCTAGGACCTACACAGCTCAAGCGGACCAACCCTCCCCTTTCTTGCTGCGTTCCTGTAAGGTCGCCTGCCCTGGTACACCCGGCATCCGGTTCCCTTGGATGTAGTCCATACCCCTTGCAGTGTCTTACGACCCCTTCCCGCCAAGACTCGGCGTGACTCAATCTTACCGGCGCCTCTATTCTTACTTGCCGTTTTTGAACGCTACGGCCGCCGCGTTTTCCCATACTCCCCACCAGTCCCTCGGTGGTTCGTATTCCATTTCTATTCATTTCCCATACTCCCCACCAGTCCCTCGGCGGTTCGTATCCATTTCATAACTTTTCCTTTTTCTTATCATTTCCTTTTTCCTTAAACCCTTAGACTCTTTCTTACTTTCCTTTTTTAGACGCCACCCGTTCTCGGTGTCACACTCAATCCATTCAGCAATCATTCATAGGCATCCTATCATTCATCTAACCAGACCGGTTAACAGTTCTCTTATTATCCTACGTTCATTTCTTTCTAACCATCCTAGCTCTCAATCACAATCACGGATCTTCCATCAATCAAACAATCAAACAATCAATCAGTTTATTTAGAATCTTAAATCAGTACGAGAGTTCTAATGCAACATGGTCTATCAACCTAACAACAACCAGGATCTACTCAATCCTAGATCCACATTCAACAATATAAAAGAACATGAAAGAGATCTGGGTAGAACACCTCACCTTAGCCTAGATCTGGATCTGGATCTGAGAATAGAGAGTAAGAGAAACGGGATCTGAAGTCGCTGACACCACGCGGCCACCACCACCACTCGCGGCTGTTCACGGCGAGGAGAGAGAGACGCGGCCGAGAGAGAGAGAAGGAGGCGCGGCGAAGAGAGAGAGAGAGAGGAAAGACGCGGCGAAGAGAGAGAAGGAGGAGAGGCGGCGCAGGGAGAGAAAAGGAAGGAGACGACGGCTAGGGTTTCTGATCTCCGGGACTTCTCTGCAGGGCTTCGCTTCTAAATTTGTGATGGAAGGCTAAGGGTGGAGGCTTGCTTTTATAGGGAAAGCAAGGAACCCTAGGGTTTTTAATCCAAATGGGCCGCAGAGCGGGCCTGTCCACAAAAAGTTTTTGGACTTGGGTTTTGGGGTGTTACAGTAATGGTTAGTCACATAAGCTTGAAAGTTCTTAAATGCATCTATCACCCTATCTTTTGATGGAATTAGTGTTAACCATGTGTATTTAGATTTTTCATCAATGAATGTGACAAAATACTTATGATTATCTCTAGACAAACTAGGTGCAGTCCACACATCAGTATGAATCAAATCAAAGCAATTTTCATAAACAGTAGATGTTTTTGGAAACACATTCTTACAATGCTTGCCTAAAATGCAAGCCTCACACTTATTATTTTCAAAAACCACACCTGGTAACATCAAGTTTAAAGCCCTCTCATGGGGATGACCTAATCTAGCATGCCACAATGCATTTTTATTCAAACTAGAAGCAGAAGTAAATGAGCAATTATAATTGGAAACAGGATCAAGCTTCTCAAGCATGTATAGTTCTCCCTTTGTAACTCCTTTTCCAATCAATTGGCTGCTCTCAATATCCTGAAACTTCACATCATTAGGACTGAATATAATATTGCAATTCAAATCAGTAGTGCATTTCTTAACTGAAAGTAGGTTTGATGTGAATTCCGGAATAAGAATGCTCTAGTGTTCTTATCAAATAGCTTTAAGTTTCCTATTCCCTTAATAGGTATCTTATCCCCATTTGCAATCATCACACATCCATTAGTAGGTTCTATATCCTTAATCAGGTTGGTGTCACTAATCATATGATGAGATGCACCTGAATCTATAATCAATGGTTTGGATGCATTGCTAGCACTATGGCAGATGCTAATTTGTGATCTATATGCATTCATCCTAGCATTTCTATTAGTGCAATGCTCAATTCCAGTCTTACTATCAATCCTAGCAATCTCAGCCACATTAGGAGTCATTTCTATAGTTCTAGCAATCATAGAAGCACCAAATGAATACCCATGAATGTTACCATTATCCTTGAGCATTTTGATGAGTGCATCCATCTCGGATCTCCTGATGAAGTCTTGATCATTGCCTCGGGGGTTGATAGCTCCAGCATAGGTCACCAAAGCCTTTCCATCTCCTTCACGGTTCTCCACTTCGGTTCCTCGGTTAGATGGCCCTGCTCCGCTTGATCCTTCAGTCATGTGGGCTTTTGCCTCTCTATCCTTCATGAACTTAGCCGGCTTCAAGTGGGGATGGAGTATCCAGCACTGACTCTTCTTGTGCCCATGCTTCTTGCAATGATCACAATTCCCATTGAAATTCCTATCCTCATACTTGTTGTAACCAGCTTTGTTAGCTTGTGGAGGCTCTTCCCGGTCAGGTTGCACAGCATTTGCAAGAGATAAGTCTCCCTTGCCTCCAAACAAACCCATTGAGCCCTGCTCCTTCAGTATCTTAGCACACACCTCTTCAAGGTCAGGCAGCTTCTCGGACCATAGCATGTGCTGGATGAGACCACTGTAACTTGCATTCAACGTGAGCAGCAACCCAAAGACCTTGTCCTGCTCACGTCTCTCATTTAGAAGCTCTGGATCAACCGTGCTTGGCCTCAGCATCTCCAACTCAGACCAAAGAGACCTGAACCTCCCCAAGTGCTTAGTGAACTCCATGTCATCTTGAGTTAACCCATTTGATTGCCTTCTTGACTTCAAACACACGGTTCAGGTTAGAAGTGTTTCCATACACTTTCTGTAGAGTATCCCACAGCTCCTTGGCTGTCTCACAGTAGCTATAAGCATCTAGTATAGCCGGCTCCAAAGAGGCATGAAGGACTGACATCACCATCATGTCTTCTTGTTGCCACTTCTCTACAACACTCTCCTCGGGGCTCTCCTTTTCACCCTCCTGAGTAATCGCCATTGGAGCCTCACCAGATGTGATATGCTTCCACAAACCCTTGCTTCCCACAGCAGTCTTCACCATCCTAGACCAGACTAGGTAGTTGGTTCCTTTGAATGTCACCGCGACCTTCATCTTCATGCCACTCTCCATCTTGAACAGCTTGACGTCTACAGCTTGAACAACCGGTTAGATCTTGTACTGAGAACCCACGCTGCTCTTCTAGAACACAGATTCACTCTTGAGTCTTCAAATGAACCTCCCACGGACCACCAAGACACACACAAAACACCTTGAGCTTTTGAACTCTCACGGAACTCTCAAACACACTCACTTGTTCTCCTAAAGTTTCAAACTTGAATCTTTAAGAGAGTCACTCACGAACTCAGATTGTAATCAACCTGGCTCTGATACCATATGACATTTAGGAATGTAAAGGATTATCTGAGTTTAGAAAGGATTAGAGAAGGAGAATAAGAGATTAAGAGACTACTTAGAGACTAATGGAGAATCATAGTGAAATGAGTAAAGAGAAAGATTGTTTAGAACTGTCTAATCTTTATTAATGATCTTGGGTTACAATATATAGTAAGATGAGCTTAGGGTTTTCGATCACAAAGGATAAGGAAAGCATGTGAAGTCAAAAGGAGGAGGAGCCTATATTTGAATCCGGCCAATGAGCTTCTCCAAGTGTGTGAGGCATCTAGCATCTTCCCATAGATGCTGTTTACTTTCCAGTCCATGCCAGACTGTCAGTCCGCGCCTCATCCCTTCTTCATCCGCGGTATTATCCACTCCAAAGCTTATCCTCCTCTCCACTAAGTTACCTTGGTAACTTATCTTTACCTTGGTGAGTTTGGTTGATGTCCTATGTACGGATGGTACGGCCTGTACGGCCTTGTACGGATCACTCAACCCAAACACATCTCTTCTTCCATACTTCATCTCTTCCTCAAATGCCTTAACTCCCTTAGCTCCTCTTCTCATATACTTAACTCTGATCAACACTAAGTGTTTAAGAGATTAGTAACAAGACTGAGAACGTGGGTAGAGATTCAGGATGAGAGACTAGAGAGACTAAGAGAATAAGAGACTGAAGATTAGTGTTTCAGATTAGCGAAGGAGAAAGGAAACCCCCTTACTCACTTAGACGAAGAAGCTGTCCTATTCCCAAACTGGAAAACTGGAATCACCTGATTTGAAAGTGGGATAACTTCTTCATCCCAACTCCTATGAGATTTATTCAACTTCCTGGTGATTCTCCAACACTTTATGTATCCAAATCAAGCTTCTTACAAAGTGATTCATCCTGGTTTGATTGGAACGACGAAGAAGCTGTCCTATTCCCAAACTGGGAAACTGGAATCACCTGATTTGAAAGTGGGATAACTTCTTCATCCCAACTCCTATGAGATTTATTCAACTTCCTGGTGATTCTCCAACACTTTATGTATCCAAATCAAGCTTCTTACAAAGTGATTCATCCTGGTTTGATTGGAACGACGGAGAAGCTGTCCTATTCCCAAACTGGGAAACTGGAATCACCTGATTAGAAAGTGGGATAACTTCTTCATCCCAACTCCTATGAGATTTATTCAACTTCCTGGTGTTTCTCCACCATTTTATGTATCAAATCAAGCTTCTTACAAAGTGATTCATCCTGGTTTGATTGGAACGACGAAGAAGCTGTCCTATTCCCAAACTGGGAAACTGGAATCACCTGATTTGAAAGTGGGATAACTTCTTCATCCCAACTCCTATGAGATTTATTCAACTTCCTGGTGATTCTCCAACACTTTATGTATCCAAATCAAGCTTCTTACAAAGTGATTCATCCTGGTTTGATTGGAACGACGAAGAAGCTGTCCTATTCCCAAACTGGGAAACTGGAATCACCTGATTAGAAAGTGGGATAACTTCTTCATCCCAACTCCTATGAGATTTATTCAACTTCCTGGTGTTTCTCCACCATTTTATGTATCCAAATCAAGCTTCTTACAAAGTGATTCATCCTGGTTTGATTGGAACGACGAAGAAGCTGTCCTATTCCCAAACTGGGAAACTGGAATCACCTGATTAGAAAGTGGGATAACTTCTTCATCCCAACTCCTATGAGATTTATTCAACTTCCTGGTGATTCTCCACCATTTTATGTATCAAATCAAGCTTCTTACAAAGTGATTCATCCTGGTTTGATTGGAACGACGAAGAAGCTGTCCTATTCCCAAACTGGGAAACTGGAATCACCTGATTTGAAAGTGGGATAACTTCTTCATCCCAACTCCTATGAGATTTATTCAACTTCCTGGTGATTCTCCAACACTTTATGTATCCAAATCAAGCTTCTTACAAAGTGATTCATCCTGGTTTGATTGGAACGACGAAGAAGCTGTCCTATTCCCAAACTGGGAAACTGGAATCACCTGATTAGAAAGTGGGATAACTTCTTCATCCCAACTCCTATGAGATTTATTCAACTTCCTGGTGTTTCTCCACCATTTTATGTATCAAAATCAAGCTTCTTACAAAGTGATTCATCCTGGTTTGATTGGAACGACGAAGAAGCTGTCCTATTCCCAAACTGGGAAACTGGAATCACCTGATTTGAAAGTGGGATAACTTCTTCATCCCAACTCCTATGAGATTTATTCAACTTCCTGGTGATTCTCCAACACTTTATGTATCCAAATCAAGCTTCTTACAAAGTGATTCATCCTGGTTTGATTGGAACGACGAAGAAGCTGTCCTATTCCCAAACTGGGAAACTGGAATCACCTGATTTGAAAGTGGGATAACTTCTTCATCCCAACTCCTATGAGATTTATTCAACTTCCTGGTGTTTCTCCAACACTTTATGTATCCAAATCAAGCTTCTTACAAAGTGATTCATCCTGGTTTGATTGGAACGACGAAGAAGCTGTCCTATTCCCAAACTGGGAAACTGGAATCACCTGATTAGAAAGTGGGATAACTTCTTCATCCCAACTCCTATGAGATTTATTCAACTTCCTGGTGTTTCTCCACCATTTTATGTATCCAAATCAAGCTTCTTACAAAGTGATTCATCCTGGTTTGATTGGAACGACGAAGAAGCTGTCCTATTCCCAAACTGGGAAACTGGAATCACCTGATTAGAAAGTGGGATAACTTCTTCATCCCAACTCCTATGAGATTTATTCAACTTCCTGGTGTTTCTCCACCATTTTATGTATCAAATCAAGCTTCTTACAAAGTGATTCATCCTGGTTTGATTGGAACGACGAAGAAGCTGTCCTATTCCCAAACTGGGAAACTGGAATCACCTGATTAGAAAGTGGGATAACTTCTTCATCCCAACTCCTATGAGATTTTTTCAACTTCCTGGTGTTTCTCCACCATTTTATGTATCCAAATCAAGCTTCTTACAAAGTGATTCATCCTGGTTTGATTGGAACGACGAAGAAGCTGTCCTATTCCCAAACTGGGAAACTGGAATCACCTGATTTGAAAGTGGGATAACTTCTTCATCCCAACTCCTATGAGATTTATTCAACTTCCTGGTGATTCTCCAACACTTTATGTATCCAAATCAAGCTTCTTACAAAGTGATTCATCCTGGTTTGATTGGAACGACGAGAAGCTGTCCTATTCCCAAACTGGGAAACTGGAATCACCTGATTAGAAAGTGGGATAACTTCTTCATCCCAACTCCTATGAGATTTATTCAACTTCCTGGTGTTTCTCCACCATTTTATGTATCAAAATCAAGCTTCTTACAAAGTGATTCATCCTGGTTTGATTGGAACGACGAAGAAGCTGTCCTATTCCCAAACTGGGAAACTGGAATCACCTGATTTGAAAGTGGGATAACTTCTTCATCCCAACTCCTATGAGATTTATTCAACTTCCTGGTGATTCTCCAACACTTTATGTATCCAAATCAAGCTTCTTACAAAGTGATTCATCCTGGTTTGATTGGAACGACGAAGAAGCTGTCCTATTCCCAAACTGGGAAACTGGAATCACCTGATTAGAAAGTGGGATAACTTCTTCATCCCAACTCCTATGAGATTTATTCAACTTCCTGGTGTTTCTCCACCATTTTATGTATCAAAATCAAGCTTCTTACAAAGTGATTCATCCTGGTTTGATTGGAACGACGAAGAAGCTGTCCTATTCCCAAACTGGGAAACTGGAATCACCTGATTTGAAAGTGGGATAACTTCTTCATCCCAACTCCTATGAGATTTATTCAACTTCCTGGTGATTCTCCAACACTTTATGTATCCAAATCAAGCTTCTTACAAAGTGATTCATCCTGGTTTGATTGGAACGACGAAGAAGCTGTCCTATTCCCAAACTGGGAAACTGGAATCACCTGATTAGAAAGTGGGATAACTTCTTCATCCCAACTCCTATGAGATTTATTCAACTTCCTGGTGTTTCTCCACCATTTTATGTATCAAAATCAAGCTTCTTACAAAGTGATTCATCCTGGTTTGATTGGAACGACGAAGAAGCTGTCCTATTCCCAAACTGGGAAACTGGAATCACCTGATTAGAAAGTGGGATAACTTCTTCATCCCAACTCCTATGAGATTTATTCAACTTCCTGGTGATTCTCCAACACTTTATGTATCCAAATCAAGCTTCTTACAAAGTGATTCATCCTGGTTTGATTGGAACGACGAAGAAGCTGTCCTATTCCCAAACTGGGAAACTGGAATCACCTGATTTGAAAGTGGGATAACTTCTTCATCCCAACTCCTATGAGATTTATTCAACTTCCTGGTGATTCTCCAACACTTTATGTATCCAAATCAAGCTTCTTACAAAGTGATTCATCCTGGTTTGATTGGAACGACGAAGAAGCTGTCCTATTCCCAAACTGGGAAACTGGAATCACCTGATTAGAAAGTGGGATAACTTCTTCATCCCAACTCCTATGAGATTTATTCAACTTCCTGGTGTTTCTCCACCACTTTATGTATCCAAATCAAGCTTCTTACAAAGTGATTCATCCTGGTTTGATTGGAACGACGAAGAAGCTGTCCTATTCCCAAACTGGGAAACTGGAATCACCTGATTTGAAAGTGGGATAACTTCTTCATCCCAACTCCTATGAGATTTATTCAACTTCCTGGTGATTCTCCAACACTTTATGTATCCAAATCAAGCTTCTTACAAAGTGATTCATCCTGGTTTGATTGGAACGACGAAGAAGCTGTCCTATTCCCAAACTGGGAAACTGGAATCACCTGATTTGAAAGTGGGATAACTTCTTCATCCCAACTCCTATGAGATTTATTCAACTTCCTGGTGTTTCTCCAACACTTTATGTATCCAAATCAAGCTTCTTACAAAGTGATTCATCCTGGTTTGATTGGAACGACGAAGAAGCTGTCCTATTCCCAAACTGGGAAACTGGAATCACCTGATTAGAAAGTGGGATAACTTCTTCATCCCAACTCCTATGAGATTTATTCAACTTCCTGGTGTTTCTCCACCATTTTATGTATCCAAATCAAGCTTCTTACAAAGTGATTCATCCTGGTTTGATTGGAACGACGAAGAAGCTGTCCTATTCCCAAACTGGGAAACTGGAATCACCTGATTAGAAAGTGGGATAACTTCTTCATCCCAACTCCTATGAGATTTATTCAACTTCCTGGTGTTTCTCCACCATTTTATGTATCAAAATCAAGCTTCTTACAAAGTGATTCATCCTGGTTTGATTGGAACGACGAAGAAGCTGTCCTATTCCCAAACTGGGAAACTGGAATCACCTGATTTGAAAGTGGGATAACTTCTTCATCCCAACTCCTATGAGATTTATTCAACTTCCTGGTGATTCTCCAACACTTTATGTATCCAAATCAAGCTTCTTACAAAGTGATTCATCCTGGTTTGATTGGAACGACGAAGAAGCTGTCCTATTCCCAAACTGGGAAACTGGAATCACCTGATTAGAAAGTGGGATAACTTCTTCATCCCAACTCCTATGAGATTTATTCAACTTCCTGGTGTTTCTCCACCATTTTATGTATCCAAATCAAGCTTCTTACAAAGTGATTCATCCTGGTTTGATTGGAACGACGAAGAAGCTGTCCTATTCCCAAACTGGGAAACTGGAATCACCTGATTTGAAAGTGGGATAACTTCTTCATCCCAACTCCTATGAGATTTATTCAACTTCCTGGTGTTTCTCCACCATTTTATGTATCCAAATCAAGCTTCTTACAAAGTGATTCATCCTGGTTTGATTGGAACGACGAAGAAGCTGTCCTATTCCCAAACTGGGAAACTGGAATCACCTGATTAGAAAGTGGGATAACTTCTTCATCCCAACTCCTATGAGATTTATTCAACTTCCTGGTGTTTCTCCACCATTTTATGTATCCAAATCAAGCTTCTTACAAAGTGATTCATCCTGGTTTGATTGGAACGACGAAGAAGCTGTCCTATTCCAAACTGGGAAACTGGAATCACCTGATTAGAAAGTGGGATAACTTCTTCATCCCAACTCCTATGAGATTTATTCAACTTCCTGGTGTTCTCCACCATTTTATGTATCCAAATCAAGCTTCTTACAAAGTGATTCATCCTGGTTTGATTGGAACGACGAAGAAGCTGTCCTATTCCCAAACTGGGAAACTGGAATCACCTGATTTGAAAGTGGGATAACTTCTTCATCCCAACTCCTATGAGATTTATTCAACTTCCTGGTGATTCTCCAACACTTTATGTATCCAAATCAAGCTTCTTACAAAGTGATTCATCCTGGTTTGATTGGAACGACGAAGAAGCTGTCCTATTCCCAAACTGGGAAACTGGAATCACCTGATTTGAAAGTGGGATAACTTCTTCATCCCAACTCCTATGAGATTTATTCAACTTCCTGGTGATTCTCCACACTTTATGTATCCAAATCAAGCTTCTTACAAAGTGATTCATCCTGGTTTGATTGGAACGACGAAGAAGCTGTCCTATTCCCAAACTGGGAAACTGGAATCACCTGATTAGAAAGTGGGATAACTTCTTCATCCCAACTCTTATGAGATTTATTCAACTTCCTGGTGATTCTCCAACACTTTATGTATCCAAATCAAGCTTCTTACAAAGTGATTCATCCTGGTTTGATTGGAACGACGAAGAAGCTGTCCTATTCCCAAACTGGGAAACTGGAATCACCTGATTAGAAAGTGGGATAACTTCTTCATCCCAACTCCTATGAGATTTATTCAACTTCCTGGTGTTTCTCCACCACTTTATGTATCCAAATCAAGCTTCTTACAAAGTGATTCATCCTGGTTTGATTGGAACGACGAAGAAGCTGTCCTATTCCCAAACTGGGAAACTGGAATCACCTGATTTGAAAGTGGGATAACTTCTTCATCCCAACTCCTATGAGATTTATTCAACTTCCTGGTGATTCTCCAACACTTTATGTATCCAAATCAAGCTTCTTACAAAGTGATTCATCCTGGTTTGATTGGAACGACGAAGAAGCTGTCCTATTCCCAAACTGGGAAACTGGAATCACCTGATTAGAAAGTGGGATAACTTCTTCATCCCAACTCCTATGAGATTTATTCAACTTCCTGGTGTTTCTCCACCATTTTATGTATCCAAATCAAGCTTCTTACAAAGTGATTCATCCTGGTTTGATTGGAACGACGAAGAAGCTGTCCTATTCCCAAACTGGGAAACTGGAATCACCTGATTTGAAAGTGGGATAACTTCTTCATCCCAACTCCTATGAGATTTATTCAACTTCCTGGTGATTCTCCAACACTTTATGTATCCAAATCAAGCTTCTTACAAAGTGATTCATCCTGGTTTGATTGGAACGACGAAGAAGCTGTCCTATTCCCAAACTGGGAAACTGGAATCACCTGATTAGAAAGTGGGATAACTTCTTCATCCCAACTCCTATGAGATTTATTCAACTTCCTGGTGTTTCTCCACCATTTTATGTATCCAAATCAAGCTTCTTACAAAGTGATTCATCCTGGTTTGATTGGAACGACGAAGAAGCTGTCCTATTCCCAAACTGGGAAACTGGAATCACCTGATTTGAAAGTGGGATAACTTCTTCATCCCAACTCCTATGAGATTTATTCAACTTCCTGGTGATTCTCCAACACTTTATGTATCCAAATCAAGCTTCTTACAAAGTGATTCATCCTGGTTTGATTGGAACGACGAAGAAGCTGTCCTATTCCCAAACTGGGAAACTGGAATCACCTGATTAGAAAGTGGGATAACTTCTTCATCCCAACTCCTATGAGATTTATTCAACTTCCTGGTGTTTCTCCACCATTTTATGTATCAAATCAAGCTTCTTACAAAGTGATTCATCCTGGTTTGATTGGAACGACGAAGAAGCTGTCCTATTCCCAAACTGGGAAACTGGAATCACCTGATTTGAAAGTGGGATAACTTCTTCATCCCAACTCCTATGAGATTTATTCAACTTCCTGGTGTTTCTCCACCATTTTATGTATCCAAATCAAGCTTCTTACAAAGTGATTCATCCTGGTTTGATTGGAACGACGAAGAAGCTGTCCTATTCCCAAACTGGGAAACTGGAATCACCTGATTGGAAAGTGGGATAACTTCTTCATCCCAACTCCTATGAGATTTATTCAACTTCCTGGTGATTCTCCAACACTTTATGTATCCAAATCAAGCTTCTTACAAAGTGATTCATCCTGGTTTGATTGGAACGACGAGAAGCTGTCCTATTCCCAAACTGGGAAACTGGAATCACCTGATTAGAAAGTGGGATAACTTCTTCATCCCAACTCCTATGAGATTTATTCAACTTCCTGGTGTTTCTCCACCATTTTATGTATCCAAATCAAGCTTCTTACAAAGTGATTCATCCTGGTTTGATTGGAACGACGAAGAAGCTGTCCTATTCCCAAACTGGGAAACTGGAATCACCTGATTGAAAGTGGGATAACTTCTTCATCCCAACTCCTATGAGATTTATTCAACTTCCTGGTGATTCTCCAACACTTTATGTATCCAAATCAAGCTTCTTACAAAGTGATTCATCCTGGTTTGATTGGAACGACGAAGAAGCTGTCCTATTCCCAAACTGGGAAACTGGAATCACCTGATTAGAAAGTGGGATAACTTCTTCATCCCAACTCCTATGAGATTTATTCAACTTCCTGGTGTTCTCCACCATTTTATGTATCAAATCAAGCTTCTTACAAAGTGATTCATCCTGGTTTGATTGGAACGACGAAGAAGCTGTCCTATTCCCAAACTGGGAAACTGGAATCACCTGATTTGAAAGTGGGATAACTTCTTCATCCCAACTCCTATGAGATTTATTCAACTTCCTGGTGATTCTCCAACACTTTATGTATCCAAATCAAGCTTCTTACAAAGTGATTCATCCTGGTTTGATTGGAACGACGAAGAAGCTGTCCTATTCCCAAACTGGGAAACTGGAATCACCTGATTTGAAAGTGGGATAACTTCTTCATCCCAACTCCTATGAGATTTATTCAACTTCCTGGTGATTCTCCAACACTTTATGTATCCAAATCAAGCTTCTTACAAAGTGATTCATCCTGGTTTGATTGGAACGACGAAGAAGCTGTCCTATTCCCAAACTGGGAAACTGGAATCACCTGATTAGAAAGTGGGATAACTTCTTCATCCCAACTCCTATGAGATTTATTCAACTTCCTGGTGATTCTCCAACACTTTATGTATCCAAATCAAGCTTCTTACAAAGTGATTCATCCTGGTTTGATTGGAACGACGAAGAAGCTGTCCTATTCCCAAACTGGGAAACTGGAATCACCTGATTAGAAAGTGGGATAACTTCTTCATCCCAACTCCTATGAGATTTATTCAACTTCCTGGTGTTTCTCCACCATTTTATGTATCCAAATCAAGCTTCTTACAAAGTGATTCATCCTGGTTTGATTGGAACGACGAAGAAGCTGTCCTATTCCCAAACTGGGAAACTGGAATCACCTGATTTGAAAGTGGGATAACTTCTTCATCCCAACTCCTATGAGATTTATTCAACTTCCTGGTGATTCTCCAACACTTTATGTATCCAAATCAAGCTTCTTACAAAGTGATTCATCCTGGTTTGATTGGAACGACGAAGAAGCTGTCCTATTCCCAAACTGGGAAACTGGAATCACCTGATTAGAAAGTGGGATAACTTCTTCATCCCAACTCCTATGAGATTTATTCAACTTCCTGGTGTTTCTCCACCATTTTATGTATCAAAATCAAGCTTCTTACAAAGTGATTCATCCTGGTTTGATTGGAACGACGAAGAAGCTGTCCTATTCCCAAACTGGGAAACTGGAATCACCTGATTTGAAAGTGGGATAACTTCTTCATCCCAACTCCTATGAGATTTATTCAACTTCCTGGTGATTCTCCAACACTTTATGTATCCAAATCAAGCTTCTTACAAAGTGATTCATCCTGGTTTGATTGGAACGACGAGAAGCTGTCCTATTCCCAAACTGGGAAACTGGAATCACCTGATTAGAAAGTGGGATAACTTCTTCATCCCAACTCCTATGAGATTTATTCAACTTCCTGGTGTTTCTCCACCATTTTATGTATCCAAATCAAGCTTCTTACAAAGTGATTCATCCTGGTTTGATTGGAACGACGAAGAAGCTGTCCTATTCCCAAACTGGGAAACTGGAATCACCTGATTTGAAAGTGGGATAACTTCTTCATCCCAACTCCTATGAGATTTATTCAACTTCCTGGTGATTCTCCAACACTTTATGTATCCAAATCAAGCTTCTTACAAAGTGATTCATCCTGGTTTGATTGGAACGATGGAGAAGCTGTCCTATTCCCAAACTGGGAAACTGGAATCACCTGATTAGAAAGTGGGATAACTTCTTCATCCCACTCCTATGAGATTTTTTCAACTTCCTGGTGTTTCTCCACCATTTTATGTATCAAAATCAAGCTTCTTACAAAGTGATTCATCCTGGTTTGATTGGAACGACGAAGAAGCTGTCCTATTCCCAAACTGGGAAACTGGAATCACCTGATTTGAAAGTGGGATAACTTCTTCATCCCAACTCCTATGAGATTTATTCAACTTCCTGGTGTTTCTCCACCATTTATGTATCCAAATCAAGCTTCTTACAAAGTGATTCATCCTGGTTTGATTGGAACGACGAAGAAGCTGTCCTATTCCCAAACTGGGAAACTGGAATCACCTGATTTGAAAGTGGGATAACTTCTTCATCCCAACTCCTATGAGATTTATTCAACTTCCTGGTGATTCTCCAACACTTTATGTATCCAAATCAAGCTTCTTACAAAGTGATTCATCCTGGTTTGATTGGAACGACGAAGAAGCTGTCCTATTCCCAAACTGGAAACTGGAATCACCTGATTAGAAAGTTGGATAACTTCTTCATCCCAACTCCTATGAGATTTATTCAACTTCCTGGTGTTTCTCCACTATTTTATGTATCAAAATCAAGCTTCTTACAAAGTGATTCATCATGGTTTGATTGGAACGATGAAGAAGCTGTCCTATTCCCAAACTGGGAAACTGGATTCCCCTGAATTGAAAGTGGGATAACTTCTTAATCCCAACTCCTATGAGATTTATTCAACTTCCTGGTGATTCTCCAACACTTTATGTATCCAAATCAAGCTTCTTACAAAGTGATTCATCCTGGTTTGATTGGAACGACGGAGAAGCTGTCCTATTCCCAAACTGGGAAACTGGAATCACCTGATTAGAAAGTGGGATAACTTCTTCATCCCAACTCCTATGAGATTTATTCTACTTCCTGGTGTTTCTCCACCATTTTATGTATCAAAATCAAGCTTCTTACAAAGTGACTCATCCTGGTTTGATTGGAACGACGAAGAACCTGTCCTATTCCCGAACTGGGAAATTGGAATCACCTGATTTGAAAGTGGGATAACTTCTTCATCCCAACTCCTATGAGATTTATTCAACTTCCTGGTGTTTCTCCACCATTTTATGTATCAAAATCAAGCTTCTTACAAAGTGATTCATCCTGGATTGATTGGAACGACGGAGAAGCTGTCCTATTCCCAAACTGGGAAACTGGAATCACCTGATTAGAAAGTGGGATAACTTCTTCATCCCAACTCCTATGAGATTTTTTCAACTTCCTGGTGTTTCTCCACCATTTTATGTATCAAAATCAAGCTTCTTACAAAGTGATTCATCCTGGTTTGATTGGAACGACGAAGAACCTGTCCTATTCCAAACTGGGAAACTGGAATCACCTGATTAGAAAGTGGGATAACTTCTTCATTGTTGGGGTCAAAATCGGTCACGACGGAATCAATGTCTGAAAGTCCGTAAAAATCAGCATAACCGTTTTTACAAAAAGTAAATCTTCGTAAAGATATCTTTACGAACAGCCTTGCAGTAAAATATCGTCCAAATCTCAATCGAACCACTAAATACCGATTGTCCGAAGGCAACGGACATGTATCCAAATCTGCCGCGGACAAGCTCGAGTATGGAAATCAGACCGCGGACAAGCCAAGCTCGATCGATACGCGGCAACCAAGCATGCACACAGCTCGGTCGCTACGTAGCGACCGAGCATCCGTCTCGCTCGGTCGCTACGTAGCGACCGAGCCCGAGCCAAGCTCGGTCGCTACGTAGCGACCGAGCGATCGTCCCGCTCGGTCGCTACGTAGCGACCGAGCTCGAGCCAAAGCTCGGTCGCTACGTAGCGACCGAGCGATCGTCCCGCTCGGTCGCTACGTAGCGACCGAGCTCGAGCCAAAGCTCGGTCGCTACGTAGCGACCGAGCTCGAGCCAAAGCTCGGTCGCTACGTAGCGACCGAGCTCAGCCAAGCTCGGTCGCTACGTAGCGACCGAGCGCTCGTCCCGCTCGGTCGCTACGAAGCGACCGGGCTCGAGCCAAAGTTCGGTCGCTGTGTAGCGATTGAACCTTTCCGAACGTCAATACGACACCAGTTCTTGCATTCTCGTCAAAACCTTCGAATGCTATCTCCCGAAGACCGTAGCAAGCTCAGTCCATGTTTCCCGCCATTCTAATTCATCGATCAAACTTCGCGGATTAGAAACCGCGGAAAACTCGTAGTAAACGTGTCGAGTCGGAAGACGGCCCAAAGGGACCTAAAACACGACTCGAGGCCCATCCTACGATTTTCCTAATCAAAAGCCCGTAAACCACAGCCTGGTTTACGCTTGGTCTACAAGGAAGGATAAATGTCAAGTTTCCGCGGATAAATACGGAAGTTTTGAAGATAATTGTGAAGATCGGGAAAAATGGAATATCTCCATTTTTATGCTATGACGGCTTAAGGGCAGAAGAGTAAAAGCGTAAACCGACCTTGGAGCTAGTATATAAGGAGTCCTAGGCGAGGAGCAAGAGGAAGAACTTTTTAGATTCGGAATTCTCTGCACTTAGAAACTTTAGGCTTATTCTCGACAAGTTCGGTTTCTATGACTGGCACTCAATTACTAGACGAACTCGCCCAGGCAGTTCGATCTCTTGTCCAGCTCTATCAATTGAACTACGTTCGGCTTGATCCTCGAAAGGGGTACGTAGGCAGCCTTTAACAAGGTTCAGTCCGAAATCAATCTAAGCCTTTTAGATATCTTTTTCGTCTTTTGTTATCGAGCTGCGACTCAACTAGGATTAGGGTTTTATGTTGCTAGAACTAGGTAACTCGCTGACGGCCCCTGCGGCCAAAGCCTTTGTATTCTCTTGTAATGATCGCAACGCTCTTACGCGGACTCGAAATAAGATCTACTGTTTTCTCTAAACTCGTTTGTTATCTTTTCATGATTTCCGCATATATTCGATCACTTGTCGTTGGCTCTCGCAGAGATCCGGGACCTCTGGGAAATTAGGGTTTTCCTAGTTTCCTTATTTAAACGGAAATCGACAGTGCGAATTTCGGTTCCCACAGTTTGGCGCTAGAAGGAGGGGGGGTTACGGATTACTCTTACTCATGGCCACAAAACGCTTGATCGAAACGATGTTTGGATATATGAAAGACAAACTCGCAGCACTGACTGCTCCTATGGCCAACGCTTACGCAAACGCCGTAGTTTTCAACAAAATCGAAAACTTAGTCGCGACCTTCCGCCACAGGAAGAGCACTAAAACAAGCTCGCGATTCCTCCCTGTAAACAAGAAGGGAAACGATAAATCTTATCAAAACCCCGTAAACAAATCTCGATGCATAAGGGTTTTACCAAAACACGTTTTCCGAAAACATTTCGGAAGGATAAAACTTGTTCTCCCAAAAAAACCGCTGAAAAACCCCTACGTTAATCGCGGAAAAAGGAAACACAACAAAACGATTACACAGCTCGGTCGCTACGTAGCGACCGAGCACGCACACTGCTCGGTCGCTACGTAGCGACCGAGCACGCACACGCTGTTCGTCGCTACGTAGCGTAGCGACCGAGCACGCACACGCTGCTCGGTCGCTACGTAGCGACCGAGCACACACACTGCTCGGTCGCTACGTAGTGACCGAGCTCAAGCCAACTCTCCACTCGCTACATAGCGACCTGTAAGGCCTCAGAAAGGTCCTCTTTTGGGTTCTCTTTTGAATCCTCGTCGAAACGCTTTTCGTTTCGTCTCAATCGGAGTTTCCGTTGAGATTTTACGACGAACACAAGTGGGAATCTTCTCGGCTTGCTTCCACTCGCTACGTAGCGACCTGTCAGACTGTCAGTCGCTACGTAGCGACCTGTAAGGCCTCAGAAAGGTCCTTCTTTGGGTTCTCTTTTGAATCCTCGTCGAAACGCTTTTCGTTTCGTCTCAATCGGAGTTTCCGTTGAGATTTTACGACGAACACAAGTGGGATTCTTCTCGGCTTGCTTCCACTCGCTACGTAGCGACCTGTCAGACTGTCAGTCGCTACGTAGCGACCTGTAAGGCCTCAGAAAGGTCCTTCTTTGGGTTCTCTTTTGAATCCTCGTCGAAACGCTTTTCGTTTCGTCTCAATCGGAGTTTCCGTTGAGATTTTACGACGAAAACAAGTGGGACTCGTCTCGGCTTGCTTCCACTCGCTACGTAGCGACCTGTCAGACTGTCAGTCGCTACGTAGCGACCTGTAAGGCCTCAGAAAGGTCCTTCTTTGGGTTCTCTTTTGAATCCTCGTCGAAACGCTTTTCGTTTCGTCTCAATCGGAGTTTCCGTTGAGATTTTACGACGAAAACAAGTGGGACTCGTCTCGGCTTGCTTCCACTCGCTACGTAGCGACCTGTCAGACTGTCAGTCGCTACGTAGCGACCTGTAAGGCCTCAGAAAGGTCCTTCTTTGGGTTCTCTTTTGAATCCTCGTCGAAACGCTTTTCGTTTCGTCTCAATCGGAGTTTCCGTTGAGATTTTACGACGAAAACAAGTGGGACTCGTCTCGGCTTGCTTCCACTCGCTACGTAGCGACCTGTCAGACTGTCAGTCGCTACGTAGCGACCTGTAAGGCCTCAAAGGGTTCTTCCTTTGCGTTCTCCTTTGAATCCTCTTCGAAATGCTTTTTGTTTCGTCTCAATCGGAGTTTCCGTTGAGATTTTACGACGAAAACAAGTAGGACGCTTCTTGGCTTGCTTCCATTCGCTACGTAGCGACCTGTCAGACTGTCAGTCGCTACGTAGCGACCTGTAAGTCCTCAAAGGGTTCTTCCTTTGCGTTCTCCTTTGAATCCTCTTCAAAATGCTTTTCGTTTCGTTTCAATCGGAGTTTCCGTTGAGATTTTACGACGAAAACAAGTGGGACTCGTCTCGGCTCCCTTCCACTCGCTATAGCGACCGAGATGACATCCTCACTCGCTATAGCAACCTGTCAGGCCTCAAAGGGGTCCTCCTTTGCGTTCTCCTTTGAATTCTCATCGAAACGCTTTTGGTTTCGTCTCAATCGGAGTTTCCGTTGAGATTTTACGACAAAAACAAGTAAACCTCATCCTAAACTCCTTGGCTTGTTTCTGCTCACCCTACCTCCATCTTTGCGTTCACTTTCGAATCTCGATCGAAACGTCTCTTGTTTCGCCTCGATTGAAGTTACCATTGAGACTTTACGATATAAAAAAAAAAACCGCAAAGACCTATTTTCTCGCATGGATTCAGATTAATCGTATAAAACGGCAATGGTTAACTTAACACCTTAGCCGCCTTAACTATACGATTACGTTGGACCTTTTTACAAAAATCGACGTCTTATCTAAGGAGAAGATAACAGTCAAGTTCGGAAGATAAATGTCAAGTTTCAAAGGGTAAACACCAATATCGGAAATGGCGAACATACACGAGAATAGGAAACGGAAATGAGCACGCAAAACTGAGAAGGGACAAAACTGCATCTTCGAGAGAACTAAGGTATTTCCGACTTGAAATTTTTGAAATCAGACTTGGAATTTTCGTAGGAAATTACTTTGAGGCTGCCATAGAACTTTAGGGAACGTAAAACCTAGGCGGATAGTCTAGCGAACTAAGTTTTAAGCGATTTTTCCTGTCTCGATATATTGTCCCATAATTGTTCATCCAAATCTTGCAAACCGATCTAAACTCTCCGAAAGTCGAGAAATGATCGCCACGCATATCAAGCTCGCTTCCTAAAGAGAGAAAAAGTTAGAGACATGAACGTCGTCTTAAAACCGATTCGTTTCTGGCAATTTTCTCGGAACCGACATATCCCAAGTCGTCAACGTGGAAACAACCAAATCACAGTCCAAGCGTCGTCTATAAATCGTCCCGAATTATCGATCATTCCAAACATCAGGAGAGGAAACGTACACAACCCTTCAAAGTATCGGTTCAACCGTTTTTCTTTCGTAAAAAAAAAGGGGGAGTAGGTACGTATACTATACTCGTATACTCCCAAACTTCAAAAAACTTCTGCAAATCGTCAAGAATAGGCAAACGACAATCTTAATATTCGTCTAAACGCTAGCAACATATCCAGACGATCATGAACATAATCTCAAAAACTATACATCATTTCTTGTCGCAATCATGCGTACAGAAAACTTGTACCAATATCAAACTGAAACTCGACGATTAGCCAAAGTATTGAAGCCTTTTCCGGCTTCAGAAAGCCAGTTTCGTTTTAAACTTAGCGGCGAGAAATCTTCAATCACCAAAGCATTTCTTTCAGTTTCCGTTGTACCAAGTAAGTCACGGAAAAGTATCGAAAACATTTGCGACGAAGAAAACTCGAGAATATATGTAGCATCGTGCACATTAAAAGAAGCACTTTCCTCCCGATGGTTAGCTAGATCCACTTCTGGTTGACCAATTCTTTCAAGAAACAAATGTGTCATGAGAATCCTCTCGAAAAACCTATGAAAAACGTTCCGCGACTAGATCGTATTGAAATAAACTTCGGTAATACTCCATGGGTAACGCCAAGCAACCTTCACCTAAGATCAAAATCACAGCGGGAACGTTTCTCGTAGAACCCGCAGAAACAATGCTACTTTGACATATGTATACATATCACTGATTTACGACCTTCGTAAAATCGGTTATATGATATGATAAATTATCGTATAGCCCACAATCGGAAATCATATGATAAATTCTTCATAACGAAACTAAGTCCTAACAACCAAACGGTTAACGGAAAATCTAAACTTTTCGAAAATTGACCAAGTTCAATACGCTCCACAATTCACTTTAAGCCCGCAACGTTTTAACCACAATACGCGGCATGTAAGGAAAAATTCGTAACAAAGCTTCTAGAGCTATACGAAACATCCTAAAAAATGCACGAAATACATCTCGGAAGGCCAACTCTTCACAAAGCACCATGAAGGAAAACACTTGTTCCCATGGACAAATTTACACGACACCTCAGTCATAATTCCTCGATCGCAAACAAAACTATTAGCATCCGAACAGGAACAACAATTTTTGGCTGCGAACATTCTTAGTCAAACCAGAATGTTTCTCAAACACAGGGCTAATACTAAACCCTCGCAACATCGCGAAATATCTTCAAAGCCCGCGAACATTTCAAGCACGAAACGTGGCATACGAAAGAATAACAAATCTTCAGCATCGCGAGACGTCGCGGACGCCTGAAGATTAGTTCTTCGACGAAATTTCCTTCCTCGATAAAAACACCTTCATGGAAGACCAGACAGTCATACGCACTAACATCTTCTCAAAACATATTCTTCGCGAAGACTCAAAATAGTAATTTTTACCATTAAGTTTGTTGCTGATCACAACAAACTCTTAACGTCCTAAACAGACTTAGCCATCTCGTAGAAGATGACTCTCTTACATCCGACACAAGGATAATAGCGCTATAAAAGAAATCCGAAATTTTGGTCCAGCACTTCCGGTCTCCGGAGAGATGCTCGATTCCAACCATACAAGTCGTATAAGCCGAGAACCTATCGCGGACTTTAAATCGGTATGGAATCAGGATGAAACTGAAACGGGATACGTAAGTCGAATTAGTCATCGCACCCTCTAAAACCAGGAGTAAACCTAGGTCTTGCCCTAAACCCAGCGCACTGGTCTCTAACATCTCTAGGCATAGTATCAAACACCCTGATACGAGATCCCAAAATTTGTCTCTTTGCCAATATTCGAACGTCTTCAGAAAATCCCGCAAGTTTACACACTGCGGAAAACTCTCGAAACAGATTATGGATATGGCAATTCACACAGAGTTAGATTACGAGACGACAACTCGTAGTCTTCCTTCTACACCCATACAAAATACCATCGGCAGCAACACGCCTTATAACCGCTACATAAAAACTAGACCATAAAGGTCCTACTGGAAAACTAGTCATAAGAACCTTAACTCCAAGATGAACTACGAAAGGCTTGATCCCTTCAACAAGGGTACGTAGGCAGCCGTCATAAGGCGCAGCCCCAATCTTATCGCGTTTTCTACTTTTAGGAGAGCGAGAAGATCACTTACCACAGACCTTTTCAACCATTAATTCCGCCTAACTCACCTACCTTGCCTAACTTGCCAAGCCACTCGCTAGAACCTCACGCTAGAAGCTCATGATTCTAACGAGCTGGGGGGCTAACTGTTGGGGTCAAAATCGGTCACGACGGAATCAATGTCTGAAAGTCCGTAAAAATCAGCATAACCGTTTTTACGAAAAGTAAATCTTCGTAAAGATATCTTTACGAACAGCCTTGCAGTAAAATATCGTCCAAATCTCAATCGAACCACTAAATACTGTTAAGAAGAGAGCCTTATGGTATGAAGAGGAGACCTTAGGAAGTGTAGAAGCATTAGAGAGGAAGATAGAAGCATCTTGTACGGACTGTACGGATAGGGCAAAGGGTACGGACGATCAGGCCGTACCATCATGCGCGGTTAAGGGGTTACTCAGCTCAGGTAAAAGTAAACCAGCTAGAGTTACTTTACCTTAAGGCTGAGCTTGATCCGAACGTTGAGAGGATAAGGAGGAACGCGTCTGACAGTCTGGCAAGAGCTGGAAAGGTAAAGGCATATTCAAAGATGCCTTACACATGTGGAGACTCTCATTGGAAGGATTCAAATGCGCCCTTAGCTGTATCTTGACTTCACATGCTTTCTCCTTTATGCAGTCTAAACCCTAGTGTCTTAAGCTTCATATATAAGTGTAAACTCTCTCTGATTAATCAATTAATGCGAATCATGTTACTCTCTCTCTAGTCTCTCTCTTGTTCATCATGGTTCATACATAAATCTCTCCATTTCTTTCACAATCTCTCCTAAACTTCTCTTAATCTCTTACCAAATCTCTCTTAATCTCTCAATACCTATTCTACTCTCTAATCTCATATGGTATCAGAGCCAGGTTGGCTTTGGTATTGAGAGACCCTTGTTCCTTTCTTTACATTTGCGAGTTTGTTCTTGTGTGATAAAGAAGAGGAGATGGAGACGACCAACTTTAGCAAACTGGTGACGGTTCCGGTTGCACTGAAGGGAGGCTCGAACTACTTGATGTGGTCCCAGTTGGTGAGGACTACCATTGGAAGGCTAGGGCTGTGGAACCACATCACAGATGATGGTCCGGAGCCAGTGGCCAAAGAAGATGAAGAAGAAGGCGACGGGAAGACTCTTGCGGTAGCTGAAGCAAAGAGATGGGTCCAAGAGGATTTGATGGTGCTGTCTGTGCTCCATGCCTCTCTGGAGCTCCCCATACTTGAAGCTTACGTGCACTTTGAGACTCCTAAGCGCCTTTGGGACATGCTCCATAAGAGGTATGGAAACAAGTCCAACATAAGTCGGGTGTTTGATCTGAAGCAAACCATCAGTGTCTTGAGGCAAGATGGAGAAGATCTCACCAAGCACATGGGGAAGTTTGGAGCTTTGTGGTCCGAACTTGAGAGTCTTAGACCCAACACTACTGATGAGGAATCGCTCATTGAGAGGAGAGAGCAAGATCAGGTGTTTGGGCTATTGATGACTCTAGATGAAAGCTACCAGGATGTGATCAAGCATATCCTGAGATCACCAACTCTCCCATCCATGGAGGAGGTATGCGCACAACTTCAGAAGGAGGAAGGCTCTCTTGGGTTGTTTGGAGGCAAGAAGGGGATGTCCACGGCTCATAAAGCAGAAGAGGCACAAGCAAACAAGGCAGCGTACCGTGGAGATGGAAGGAAGTATGAGAAGTATGAGGGAAGCTGTGAGCATTGCAAGCGGCAGGGGCATAAGAAGAGTCAGTGCTGGATCCTACATCCACACCTCAGGCCTAGCAAGTTCAACAAGGATAGAGAAGCTAAGGCTCACCTTTCTGCTGAAGCAAGTGGTGCCGGCTCATCAGGGGCTAGTCCAAATGTCAAGGCGGGTGAAAGTGAAGGCAGAGCTCTAACTTCTCAGGAGGTGATCACCAAGGCTGACTTTGAGGCTTTCATCCGAGCCCTCAAGGAGTCTGGTAAAATGCTAGGCAACACTCTTGGATACTCATACTCTGCTCATACATTACCTAGTATCTCTGATAAACTGCTAGACATGTTTAAAATCTCATGTACTGCCACTGCTCATACTAGCATAACTGATAGATTGTTAGGAGTAGTCAAGAGCCTGAAAGCTGAAAATGAAACATCTAGAACCAATACTGCTAGGAGCTTGCATAAACCATTGATAATTGATTCTGGTGCATCTCATCACATGATTAGTGATAACAATCTGATAAAAGACATAGAACCTGCCCTTGGACATGTTATGATTGCAAATGGAGATAGAATTCCCATTAGGGGCATTGGTAAACTGAACTTGTTTAATAAGGAGTCAAAAGCCTTTTACATGCCTGAGTTCACCTCTAATCTTTTATCAGTTAAGAAATGCACTACTGATCTTCAATGCAATGTTATTTTCAGTCCTAATGATGTTAAGTTTCAGGATATTAAGAGCAGTAAGTTGATTGGGCAAGGAGCTACCAAGGGGGATCTTTACATGATTGAAGACCTTGCACCTATTTCTAGTTCTTGTTTCTCGTTTAGTTCTGTTTCTTCCTTAAGTACTGATGCTCTGTGGCATGCTAGGCTAGGACATCCACATGTTAGGGCTTTAAGCATTATGTTACCAGGTGTCATGTTTAAAAATAATGATTGTGAGGCATGTATTTTGGGCAAACATTGTAAGACTGTTTTTCAGAGATCATCTACTCTTTATGCAAACTGCTTTGATTTAATTCACTCTGATGTTTGGACGGCACCTTGCTTATCTAGGGATGATTACAAGTATTATGTCACATTCATTGATGAAAAATCCAAATACACCTGGTTAACATTGATTAAAACTAAAGATAGGGTCCTTGATGCATTTAAAAATTTTCAAGCCTATGTGACTAACCAATATCATGCCAAGATTAAGATTTTCAGGTCTGATAATGGTGGGGAGTATACTGGGCATGCATTTCGTGATCACCTTGCTCAGCATGGGATTCTTCACCAGACTAGCTGCCCATACACTCCACAGCAGAATGGAGTTGCGGAAAGGAAGAACAGACATCTCATGGAGGTGTCCCGGTCCATGATGTTCCACAAAGGGGTTCCCAAGAGGTATTGGAGTGATGCTGTGATGACTGCGTGCTATCTCATCAACAGGATACCAACCAGGATCTTGGCAGATCAGTCTCCATTTGAGGTACTCAACAAGAGCAGGCCAGTCTTGGATCACCTGAGGACCTTTGGATGCGTGTGTTATGTTCTTGTACCAGGCGAGCAGAGAAACAAACTAGAAGCAAAGAGCACCAAGGCTATGATGATTGGGTATTCTACTTCACAGAAGGGATACAAATGCTATGATCCTACTGCTAGGAGAGTCCTAGTGTCAAGGGATGTCAGATTCATGGAAGACAAAGGATACTATGATGAGCAGACATGGGAAGACTTGGAGGATCTCTCCCAGCCATCAGAAAGAGCTGCTTGCTTGAGAAACATCCTAGAGGGGCTCGGAATTGGAGTGTCCCAGGATCAGAGTAGGCGTCCAGAACCTACTCCAGCTGCAGCAGAAGAACCATCCCACTTTGCACATGAGGGGGGAAGTGAATCAGTATCTGAACTAGAGGACCAAGGCTTAGAAGAGGCCGGTGAGCTAGGAAACAGAGGAACTGATTCTCCTGTCCAAAGTGGAGAAGGATCAGCAAGGGAAGAACTGAATGAAAGTCAGAATGACGAAGATCAGAGACAAGGAGAAGCTAGAGCTGAAGCTGAAGAACAGACTGAAGCAGTGACTCCACAAGTAGAAGAAGAACAAGAAATGGCGCAAGAAGGGCCAGTGTTGAGAAGGAGTACAAGGCTGAGAAAGGATCCTTCTAGTTGGGTAAACACGAGAGTGTACTACAATGCCCAAGCTGTGAAGCATCCTACTCAGGCCGTGTGTTCTTTTGCTCAATATCCAGAAGCACATTGTGCTTTCATGGTAAACTTAGATGAGAATCACATTCCAAGAAGCTATGAAGAGGCAATGGAAGATAAGGAATGGAAGGAATCAGTAGGAGCTGAATCAGGAGCTATGATAAAGAATGATACATGGTATGAGAGTGAACTACCAAAAGGGAAGAAAGCTGTGTCTAGTAGATGGATCTTTACAATCAAGTACAAGGCTGATGGGTCGATTGAGAGGAAGAAGACTAGACTAGTAGCAAGAGGGTTCACTCAGACATATGGAGAGGATTACATTGAGACATTTGCTCCAGTAGCCAAGCTACACACCATTAGGATTATTTTAAGCTTGGCTGTGAACCTTGGATGGGGATTGTGGCAAATGGATGTAAAGAATGCATTTCTGCAAGGAGAGCTTGAGGATGAAGTGTATATGTATCCTCCACCAGGCCTAGAACATCTAGTAAAGAGAGGGAATGTTCTGAGGCTAAAGAAAGCCATTTATGGGTTGAAGCAATCACCAAGAGCTTGGTATAACAAGTTGAGCACAACTCTGAATGGCCGAGGCTTCAAGAAGTCTGAACTAGACCACACCCTCTTCACTCTTACCACTACCTCAGGTATGATTGCACTCCTTGTGTATGTTGATGATATCATTATCACAGGGAGTGACAAGGAAGGTATCATAGCAACCAAGGAGTTCCTTAAATCCATGTTTGAGATTAAAGACTTGGGAGAAATGAAATACTTTCTTGGAATTGAGATATGTAGATCCAAGGAAGGGTTGTTCATGTCCCAAAGAAAGTATACACTTGATCTTTTGAAAGGTGCAGGTGCTTATGGAGGCAAGACAGCAAGGATGCCTATGGAGGATGGCTACAAAGTCCCACGAGAGGGGGAGATTGAAGACAGCAAACCTTACCAGGATCCTAAACTCTATAGAAAACTAGTTGGTAAATTGATTTACCTTACCATTACAAGGCCTGATATATGTTTTGCCGTGAATCAGGTGAGCCAACACATGCAGCTTCCCAAGGAACATCACTGGCGCATGGTGGAGAGGCTGTTGATGTATCTGAATGGCTCGCCGGATCAAGGAGTATGGATGGGATGCAATGGAAGCTCAGAAGTGGTGGGCTATTGTGATGCTGATTGGGCAGGAGATAGAGCTGACAGGAGATCAACAACCGGCTATTGCACATTCATTGGAGGCAACTTGGTAACTTGGAAGAGCAAGAAGCAGAAGGTGGTGTCATGCTCAAGTGCTGAAGCTGAGTATAGAGCTATGCTGAAGCTTACAAACGAGTTGGTATGGATCAAAGGCATCTTGAAGCACTTGGAGATTGATCAAGCCACTCCAATGACAATGCATTGCGACAATCAAGCTGCCATTCACATTGCATCCAACTCGGTGTTCCATGAGAGAACCAAGCACATTGAGGTTGATTGCCACAAAGTAAGACAGATGATTGTGCTTGGAGTGATCTTACCTTGCTACACGAGAAGTGAAGATCAGTTGGCTGATGTGTTCACCAAGGCTGCGAGACAGAAGACTATGGAGTCCATTCACATTAGATTGGGACTCATAGATCTTGGGAAGAGAAGGAGCTGATCCCCTCAGCTGTGAGATCTTTACTCTTTTTCCCTCATTAAGGTTTTATCCCAATGGGTTTTCCTTAGTGAGGTTTTTAATGAGGAAGGTCTCATGGCTGTCCAAGCTTAGACTGTCACAAAGCTAAGCTTGAGGGGGAGTGTTAAGAAGAGAGCCTTATGGTATGAAGAGGAGACCTTAGGAAGTGTAGAAGCATTAGAGAGGAAGATAGAAGCATCTTGTACGGACTGTACGGATAGGGCAAAGGGTACGGACGATCAGGCCGTACCATCATGCGCGGTTAAGGGGTTACTCAGCTCAGGTAAAAGTAAACCAGCTAGAGTTACTTTACCTTAAGGCTGAGCTTGATCCGAACGTTGAGAGGATAAGGAGGAACGCGTCTGACAGTCTGGCAAGAGCTGGAAAGGTAAAGGCATATTCAAAGATGCCTTACACATGTGGAGACTCTCATTGGAAGGATTCAAATGCGCCCTTAGCTGTATCTTGACTTCACATGCTTTCTCCTTTATGCAGTCTAAACCCTAGTGTCTTAAGCTTCATATATAAGTGTAAACTCTCTCTGATTAATCAATTAATGCGAATCATGTTACTCTCTCTCTAGTCTCTCTCTTGTTCATCATGGTTCATACATAAATCTCTCCATTTCTTTCACAATCTCTCCTAAACTTCTCTTAATCTCTTACCAAATCTCTCTTAATCTCTCAATACCTATTCTACTCTCTAATCTCATAAATACCGATTGTCCGAAGGCAACGGACATGTATCCAAATCGGCCGCGGACAAGCTCGAGTATGGAAATCAGACCGCGGATAAGCCAAGCTCGATCGATACGCGGCAACCAAGCATGCACACAGCTCGGTCGCTACGTAGCGACCGAGCTCGAGCCAAGCTCGGTCGCTACGTAGCGACCGAGCATCCGTCTCGCTCGGTCGCTACGTAGCGACCGAGCCCGAGCCAAGCTCGGTCGCTACGTAGCGACCGAGCGATCGTCCCGCTCGGTCGCTACGTAGCGACCGAGCTCAGCCAAGCTCGGTCGCTACGTAGCGACCGAGCGATCGTCCCGCTCGGTCGCTACGTAGCGACCGAGCTCGAGCCAAAGCTCGGTCGGTACGTAGCGACCGAGCGATCGTCCCGCTCGGTTGCTACGTAGCGACCGAGCTCGAGCCAAAGCTCGGTCGCTACGTAGCGACCGAGCGATCGTCCCGCTCGGTCGCTATGTAGCGACCGAGCGATCATCCCGCTCGGTCGCTACGTAGCGACCGAGCTCGAGCCAAAGCTCGGTCGCTCGAGCTCGGTCGCTACGTAGCGACCGAGCTCGAGCCAAAGCTCGGTCGCTACGTAGCGACCGAGCTCAGCCAAGCTCGGTCGCTACGTAGCGACCGAGCGCTCGTCCCGCTCGGTCGCTACGAAGCGACCGGGCTCGAGCCAAAGTTCGGTCGCTGTGTAGCGATTGAACCTTTCCGAACGTCAATACGACACCAGTTCTTGCATTCTCGTCAAAACCTTCGAATGCTATCTCCCGAAGACCGTAGCAAGCTCAGTCCATGTTTCCCGCCATTCTAATTTATCGATCAAACTTCGCGGATTAGAAACCGCGGAAAACTCGTAGTAACGTGTCGAGTCGGAAGACGGCCCAAAGGGACCTAAAACACGACTCGAGGCCCATCCTACGATTTTCCTAATCAAAAGCCCGTAAACCACAGCCTGGTTTACGCTTGGTCTACAAGGAAGGATAAATGTCAAGTTTCCGCGGATAAATACGGAAGTTTTGAAGATAATTATGAAGATCGGGAAAAATGGAATATCTCCATTTTTATGCTATGACGGCTTAAGGGCAGAAGAGTAAAAGCGTAAACCGACCTTGGAGCTAGTATATAAGGAGTCCTAGGCGAGGAGCAAGAGGAAGAACTTTTTAGATTCGGAATTCTCTGCACTTAGAAACTTTAGGCTTATTCTCGACAAGTTCGGTTTCTATGACTGGCACTCAATTACTAGACGAACTCGCCCAGGCAGTTCGATCTCTTGTCCAGCTCTATCAATTGAACTACGTTCGGCTTGATCCTCGAAAGGGGTACGTAGGCAGCCTTTAACAAGGTTCAGTCCGAAATCAATCTAAGCCTTTAGATATCTTTTTCGTCTTTTGTTATCGAGCTGCGACTCAACTAGGATTAGGGTTTTATGTTGCTAGAACTAGGTAACTCGCTGACGGCCCCTGCGGCCAAAGCCTTTGTATTCTCTTGTAATGATCGCAACGCTCTTACGCGGACTCGAAATAAGATCTACTGTTTTCTCTAAACTCGTTTGTTATCTTTTCATGATTTCCGCATATATTCGATCACTTGTTGTTGGCTCTCGCAGAGATCCGGGACCTCTGGGAAATTAGGGTTTTCCTAGTTTCCTTATTTAAACGGAAATCGACAGTGCGAATTTCGGTTCCCACATTCATCCCAGCTCCTATGAGATTTATTCAACTTCCTGGTGTGTCTCCACCATTTTATGTATCAAAATCAAGCTTCTTACAAAGTGATTCATCTTGGTTTGATTGGAACGACGAAGAAGCTGTCCTATTCCCAAACTGGGAAACTGGAATCACCTGATTTGAAAGTGGGATAACTTCTTCATCCCAACTCCTATGGGATTTATTCAACTTCCTGGTGATTCTCCAACACTTTATGTATCCAAATCAAGCTTCTTACAAAGTGATTCATCCTGGTTTGATTGGAACGACGAGAAGCTGTCCTATTCCCAAACTGGGAAACTGGAATCACCTGATTTGAAAGTGGGATAACTTCTTCATCCCAACTCCTATGAGATTTATTCAACTTCCTGGTGATTCTACAACACTTTATGTATCCAAATCAAGCTTCTTACAAAGTGATTCATCCTGGTTTGATTGGACCGACGGAGAAGCTGTCCTATTCCCAAACTGGGAAACTGGAATCACCTGATTAGAAAGTGGGATAACTTCTTCATCCCAACTCCTATGAGATTTATTCAACTTCCTGGTGATTCTCCAACACTTATGTATCCAAATCACGCTTCTTACAAAGTGATTCATCCTGGTTTGATTGGAACGACGAAGAAGCTGTCCTATTCCCAAACTGGGAAACTGGAATCACCTGATTAGAAAGTGGGATAACTTCTTCATCCCAACTCCTATGAGATTTATTCAACTTCCTGGTGTTTCTCCACCATTTTATGTATCAAAATCAAGCTTCTTACAAAGTGATTCATCCTGGTTTGATTGGAACGACGAAGAAGCTGTCCTATTCCCAAACTGGGAAACTGGAATCACCTGATTTGAAAGTGGGATAACTTCTTCATCCCAACTCCTATGAGATTTATTCAACTTCCTGGTGATTCTACAACACTTTATGTATCCAAATCAAGCTTCTTACAAAGTGATTCATCCTGGTTTGATTGGAACGACGGAGAAGCTGTCCTATTCCCAAACTGGGAAACTGGAATCACCTGATTAGAAAGTGGGATAACTTCTTCATCCCAACTCCTATGAGATTTATTCAACTTCCTGGTGATTCTCCAACACTTTATGTATCCAAATCAAGCTTCTTACAAAGTGATTCATCCTGGTTTGATTGGAACGACGAAGAAGCTGTCCTATTCCCAAACTGGGAAACTGGAATCACCTGATTAGAAAGTGGGATAACTTCTTCATCCCAACTCCTATGAGATTTATTCAACTTCCTGGTGTTTCTCCACCACTTTATGTATCCAAATCAAGCTTCTTACAAAGTGATTCATCCTGGTTTGATTGGAACGACGAAGAAGCTGTCCTATTCCCAAACTGGGAAACTGGAATCACCTGATTTGAAAGTGGGATAACTTCTTCATCCCAACTCCTATGAGATTTATTCAACTTCCTGGTGATTCTCCACCATTTTATGTATCAAAATCAAGCTTCTTACAAAGTGATTCATCTTGGTTTGATTGGAACGACGAAGAAGCTGTCCTATTCCCAAACTGGGAAACTGGAATCACCTGATTTGAAAGTGGGATAACTTCTTCATCCCAACTCCTATGAGATTTATTCAACTTCCTGGTGATTCTCCACCACTTTATGTATCCAATCAAGCTTCTCTTACAAAGTGATTCATCCTGGTTTGATTGGAACGACGAAGAAGCTGTCCTATTCCCAAACTGGGAAACTGGAATCACCTGATTTGAAAGTGGGATAACTTCTTCATCCCAACTCCTATGAGATTTATTCAACTTCCTGGTGATTCTCCAACACTTTATGTATCCAAATCAAGCTTCTTACAAAGTGATTCATCCTGGTTTGATTGGAACGACGAAGAAGCTGTCCTATTCCCAAACTGGGAAACTGGAATCACCTGATTAGAAAGTGGGATAACTTCTTCATCCCAACTCCTATGAGATTTATTCAACTTCCTGGTGATTCTCCAACACTTTATGTATCCAAATCAAGCTTCTTACAAAGTGATTCATCCTGGTTTGATTGGAACGACGAAGAAGCTGTCCTATTCCCAAACTGGGAAACTGGAATCACCTGATTAGAAAGTGGGATAACTTCTTCATCCCAACTCCTATGAGATTTATTCAACTTCCTGGTGATTCTCCACCACTTTATGTATCCAAATCAAGCTTCTTACAAAGTGATTCATCCTGGTTTGATTGGAACGACGAAGAAGCTGTCCTATTCCCAAACTGGGAAACTGGAATCACCTGATTTGAAAGTGGGATAACTTCTTCATCCAACTCCTATGAGATTTATTCAACTTCCTGGTGATTCTCCAACACTTTATGTATCCAAATCAAGCTTCTTACAAAGTGATTCATCCTGGTTTGATTGGAACGACGAAGAAGCTGTCCTATTCCCAAACTGGGAAACTGGAATCACCTGATTAGAAAGTGGGATAACTTCTTCATCCAACTCCTATGAGATTTATTCAACTTCCTGGTGATTCTCCACCATTTTATGTATCAAATCAAGCTTCTTACAAAGTGATTCATCCTGGTTTTATTGGAACGACGAAGAAGCTGTCCTATTCCCAAACTGGGAAACTGGAATCACCTGATTTGAAAGTGGGATAACTTCTTCATCCCAACTCCTATGAGATTTATTCAACTTCCTGGTGATTCTCCACCACTTTATGTATCCAAATCAAGCTTCTTACAAAGTGATTCATCCTGGTTTGATTGGAACGACGAAGAAGCTGTCTTATTCCCAAACTGGGAAACTGGAATCACCTGATTAGAAAGTGGGATAACTTCTTCATCCCAACTCCTATGAGATTTATTCAACTTCCTGGTGATTCTCCAACACTTTATGTATCCAAATCAAGCTTCTTACAAAGTGATTCATCCTGGTTTGATTGGAACGACGAAGAAGCTGTCCTATTCCCAACTGGGAACTGGAATCACCTGATTAGAAAGTGGGATAACTTCTTCATCCCAACTCCTATGAGATTTATTCAACTTCCTGGTGATTCTCCACCACTTTATGTATCCAAATCAAGCTTCTTACAAAGTGATTCATCCTGGTTTGATTGGAACGACGAAGAAGCTGTCCTATTCCCAAACTGGGAAACTGGAATCACCTGATTTGAAAGTGGGATAACTTCTTCATCCCAACTCCTATGAGATTTATTCAACTTCCTGGTGATTCTCCAACACTTTATGTATCCAAATCAAGCTTCTTACAAAGTGATTCATCCTGGTTTGATTGGAACGACGAAGAAGCTGTCCTATTCCCAAACTGGGAAACTGGAATCACCTGATTAGAAAGTGGGATAACTTCTTCATCCCAACTCCTATGAGATTTATTCAACTTCCTGGTGATTCTCCAACACATTATGTATCCAAATCAAGCTTCTTACAAAGTGATTCATCCTGGTTTGATTGGAACGACGGAGAAGCTGTCCTATTCCCAAACTGGGAAACTGGAATCACCTGATTAGAAAGTGGGATAACTTCTTCATCCCAACTCCTATGAGATTTATTCAACTTCCTGGTGTTTCTCCACCACTTTATGTATCAAAATCAAGCTTCTTACAAAGTGATTCATCCTGGTTTGATTGGAACGACGAAGAAGCTGTCCTATTCCCAAACTGGGAAACTGGAATCACCTGATTTGAAAGTGGGATAACTTCTTCATCCAACTCCTATGAGATTTATTCAACTTCCTGGTGTTTCTCCACCACTTTATGTATCAAAATCAAGCTTCTTACAAAGTGATTCATCCTGGTTTGATTGGAACGACGAAGAAGCTGTCCTATTCCCAAACTGGGAAACTGGAATCACCTGATTTGAAAGTGGGATAACTTCTTCATCCCAACTCCTATGAGATTTATTCAACTTCCTGGTGATTCTCCAACACTTTATGTATCCAAATCAAGCTTCTTACAAAGTGATTCATCCTGGTTTGATTGGAACGACGGAGAAGCTGTCCTATTCCCAAACTGGGAAACTGGAATCACCTGATTTGAAAGTGGGATAACTTCTTCATCCCAACTCCTATGAGATTTATTCAACTTCCTGGTGATTCTCCAACACTTTATGTATCCAAATCAAGCTTCTTACAAAGTGATTCATCCTGGTTTGATTGGAACGACGAAGAAGCGGTCCTATTCCCAAACTGGGAAACTGGAATCACCTGATTTGAAAGTGGGATAACTTCTTCATCCCAACTCCTATGAGATTTATTCAACTTCCTGGTGATTCTCCAACACATTATGTATCCAAATCACGCTTCTTACAAAGTGATTCATCCTGGTTTGATTGGAACGACGGAGAAGCTGTCCTATTCCCAAACTGGAAACTGGAATCACCTGATTGAAAGTGGGATAACTTCTTCATCCCAACTCCTATGAGATTTATTCAACTTCCTGGTGTTCTCCACCACTTTATGTATCCAAATCAAGCTTCTTACAAAGTGATTCATCCTGGTTTGATTGGAACGACGAAGAAGCTGTCCTATTCCCAAACTGGGAAAACTGGAATCACCTGATTGAAAAGTGGGATAACTTCTTCATCCCAACTCCTATGAGATTTATTCAACTTCCTGGTGATTCTCCAACACTTTATGTATCCAAATCAAGCTTCTTACAAAGTGATTCATCCTGGTTTGATTGGAACGACGGAGAAGCTGTCCTATTCCCAAACTGGGAAACTGGAATCTCCTGATTAGAAAGTGGGTAACTTCTTCATCCCAACTCCTATGAGATTTATTCAACTTCCTGGTGTTTCTCCACCATTTTATGTATCAAAATCAAGCTTCTTACAAAGTGATTCATCCTGGTTTGATTGGAACGACGAAGAAGCTGTCCTATTCCCAAACTGGGAAACTGGAATCACCTGATTTGAAAGTGGGATAACTTCTTCATCCCAACTCCTATGAGATTTATTCAACTTCCTGGTGATTCTCCAACACTTTATGTATCCAAATCAAGCTTCTTACAAAGTGATTCATCCTGGTTTGATTGGAACGACGAAGAAGCTGTCCTATTCCCAAACTGGGAAACTGGAATCACCTGATTAGAAAGTGGGATAACTTCTTCATCCCAACTCCTATGAGATTTATTCAACTTCCTGTGTGGTTCTCCAGCATTTTATGTATCAAAATCAAGCTTCTTACAAAGTGATCATCCTGGTTTGATTGGAACGACGAAGAAGCTGTCCTATTCCCCAACTGGGAAACTGGAATCACCTGATTGAAACTGGGATAACTTCTTCATCCCAACTCCTATGAGATTTATTCAACTTCCTGGTGATTCTCAACACTTTATGTATCCAAATCAAGCTTCTTACAAAGTGATCATCCTGGTTTGATTGGAACGAGAGAAGCTGTCCTATTCCCAAACTGGGAAACTGGAATCACCTGATTAGAAAGTGGGATAACTTCTTCATCCCACTCCTATGAGATTTTTCAACCTCCTGGGTTTCTCCACCATTTTATGTATCAAAATCAAGCTTCTTACAAAGTGACTCATCCTGGTTTGACTGGAACGACGAAGAAGCTGTCCTATTCCCAAATGGGAAACTGGAATCACCCTGATTAGAAGTGGGATAACTTCTTCATTCCCAACTCCTATGAGATTTATTCACTTTCCTGGTGTTCTTCTCCACATTATTGTATCCAAATAAAGCTTCTTACAAAGTGATTCATCCTGGTTTGATTGGAA